>NC_092869.1:42245454-42268927 GCF_032062135.1 Pyxicephalus adspersus | reverse complement strand
TAAAGCATTTGCTACCAAATAGGAAATGATTTTAAGAAATCCATTCCAGGTTTGCTGGATCACCCAGCTTCACTGCTGAAAGTGTATCCTCTCCAGCCTTGGAAAGCTTTATTAAATCAGGCTCTTTGTTTCTTTCAGGTCAGTTTAAGTGACACCAATGATCTTTTTGGCTATCTATGAGGGTGACATTCTTCCCATTAGCCGGCAATGTAAGAAGCATTCTTTTAGCGCGCTTTACAATAGCGACCTTAGCGTCCATTATTATAACACATGTGTGAATGGGCTCAGACAGGGGAGCTGTCATCAGTGGTGACTTCTTCTTAAAATGCAGCGTGTCCGGGTTCTATGCTGACGCATTTGTGTGAATGATTCCTGAGATTAAGCCAGAAGGAATTTGCTTGTTGGGGGCCTCAGCCAGGCAATTCGAATTTTCACACACCAGCCTGTAGAAGCAGCACACTTTTCCCTGATTTTAGGTATTGACCAATTAATGTGCCTTGGAGCCCTTTATGTATACCCAACTCCCAATGGTCATTCAAACCAAACCGATCGAATGCCGATTATTAAACGTACAATGGTTAAGTTGCACTGTGTTAGGGCAGCCGATGCATTTAGGATTGTCTGCCCAATGCACCACAATCAATTTATTAACTGCACAACACACCATAGTGCAATTCATGTTTGTGCTATGGGCAGCATGGTGGCTCAGAGGTAGCACTCTGGCCTTTGCAGCGCTAGGTCCCAGGTTTGAATGTAGGCCAAGACAGTATCTGCATGGAGTTTGCAGGTTCTCCCTGTGTCTGCGTGGGTTTCCTCCCACATCCCAAAAACATGCAGATAGATTGTCTTCCCCTCCAAATTGACCTTAGACTACGTTAATGGCATACGACTATGGTAGGGACAGCGATTAAATTGTGAGCTCCTTTGAGGGACAGTTACTGTTGTGACATGACTATTGACTTTGTACAGCGCTGCGTAATATGATGGCGCTATATAAATACTGCATAATAATAATGACTGTGCATTTAGAAGTGATGGCATTATATAGCACCAACATTCATTACTGTGCATTGTGGTAAAGAGTTTAAGATGTTTTTGCTCAGCTTTATATGTTGCAGCTTCTTCTTGGTACATGAGAAATGGAAAAATTCTGCAGCGAACCAGGAACTCAGTATAGGGATGGCAGAGATCCCTTATCATGGGCACAGCAGGTGTAAAGACCCAGGAACTCAGGGCAGAGATAGTAAGAGACTCCTATAATGGGCACAACAGGTATCCAAACCCAGGAACTCAGCACAGGTATGGCACAACAGGTGTACACATCTAAGGCTGCTATGTTTACAGCAAACTTCTGCCCATGTTTTCTGTGCCCCTTCGCGGAGCATTCATTTCACTTAATTTCCTGACCCATCAGATAAAAGTAAATGAGAACTCACATCAATCATGATTTCAAGCCTTGTGCAAGATTTCGGGACTTCGTCATTCGAGGTTCACTGAACCCAGACTGAATCAAATACAATCCAATATTCACCTTCCCCGCCACGTGCTTGCCAAGGTAAACTCTGGCTGTGGGCCCATTGTAAAGGTACACAAACGGCAGTGTTCTCAGTGGTAATGACGTTCAGTATGAACCCATGGAGGGAATCAAACCTGACCCAATTTCTAAAATCTAAATTTCCAATGCACAACCAAATTTTGACGCCCCTAGACCATCCACCCCCCTGATCCTGTAAACTGCCCATGGGTAGTATAACGCTGGCACTGCCATCTGGGTAGCCTTGGCGCTTCTGGGGTCACACCTAGATACCCCCATTGACATTATCAGATGTGCCGAGACACTTCAATTGGGTTTAATTACCTAAACAGCACAAGCTGAATATGTATCTGAATGAATATGGGTCAATAAAGTAAACCTGTTCCCATTTTGAGTACCCCAATCCTATGCAGAGGTAAATAAAATTGAGCAACATTTTTGGCTAGCATGTGATTGGTTGATTGAAGGTCAATATGCTGACTGAATGGTGTGGACTTCTTTAGTAAATTAACCCTATTATCTCCATCAGCACCATGGACAGGGGATTATTCAGTGCTGGATCCTTCTTTATGTTGGTGGATGGAGGATGATACAGCATGCTAAAACTTCACATTTGTAGACATTGCCAAAAAAGATCTGACTTTGGCAACTATTATATCTGTGCCATTACCTGGGAGTGACACGTAACATAAACATATGACATCATGAGGACTCAACATGATCAAATAAACATTTGTAGATTAACTTTTAATATGAAATAACTTAGGATGCTGCTGCTATGAAGATTGGTATTTAGGAAATACTCAACCCTCCTCCTTGTGTAATGAAAAATGTAAAATGAAAGTGAAAGGGGAGGTGATTGTAGTCAAGATCAGGGAAGCAGCATGGAGTGATGATCTCAGGCAGTCATTTCAGCTTTGTGCAGGTTACTTCTGTGTTTTGGAGTGACAACGCTGCTCCAATATAGATAGATATAGACCCGTTTATAGATAAGTGCATTAAATGCATATTAATGCTGATGTTTTTGCATTAGGTGGTCCATACGTTCATCGGTGCCCAATGGACTGAAAATGATCAGCACCACAATGCACTTTGCCGCATGTTGAGCTGCTCTGTAATGCAAAAGCATTGAGAAGCTGCATTGGGACGCCATTCATAATGCATGGAAATGCACAGTACCAATGCAGGTGCCCATGCATTACAGTAACACAGGTATTCCTGTTTTCACACTTAGGAAAAAAAAAAGAACCAATGCCACCACATCTAAAGATAGCTAATCTGCAATATATCACAATTTTATTTTTGAATTTTAAACGATTTATTATTTATTTATTTATTATTATTATCATTATTATTAATAAACTGTGTTTATATAGCGCCAACATATTACGCAGTGCTGTACAAAGAATAGGGGTTGCAAATGACATACACATACAGACACTGGAGGAGGAGAGGACCCTGCCCCGAAGAGCTTACAATCTAAGAAGTGGGGGAAGTAGTTATGCATTCTATTTATTTTTTAATCATTTGCTGCAACTATTCACCTCCTTCTCCCATTTATTTATTAAACACAGATATATTGTTTCCCTCCTGAAGATGGATCTCTGCACCATCTTTGTCTGGTCTGCTGGGGTCTCTCATTCTGTATGTTTCAGCAGTGCAGACCTAACAGACGTATAGAGCTGGCAGACTTTCCATTCCTGCGTAGGGACTTGGCAGGAGACCTCAAACTTTAAGCTGGTGGACTGAACTTTCCCGAACTCTTACACATTTTCTTGTAAGAATAACAAGATAATTGTTTAAGGATTGAGCGCTTCCTTTAAACTCTATTTCTGGGGGCTTCGGGAGGAAAACCAAAACTTCCAGAATTGGCTGTGGGTTGAGAGTTTTTTTTTAATTCGGAAGAGCTGGTTTGTGTTCAGCCTTCTGCTTTACACAGGTTCAAGGTCATTCTGTACTGGAATATCTTTCTATAAGGAGAATAATAGGAAACAATTGTTGTAGTTTGTTCATACAGCATTGAAGGTTTTAGTTCCATGTTTAACCATCATCCTAAACCTCCTTCTTGGAAGAGCAGCAATGCATTTGTTTGAATTAAATATTGCGCTCAGTTTTTAGGATGTCCAAACAAATTTAATATTATTTTGTTGAGAACAAATAGGGTAATTTTTGGGCTATTTCTGTTTTGTGTTATGCTGCTGGCTCAACCATAGTCCCCGGATATGGGAAGAATGGGAACCATGTTTTGCAGATTACAGCGCTATTCCCAAAAGCAACAGTTCCCTTTTGGCCAGGCAGTTGTTTGAATATTTGCACCAATGCAATGGCTACAAATCTTGTTACCTGTGGTGCGGTTTGCTGGACACACAGAAGCAGTTTGGGAGCGGCCAGCCATTTGGTTTCTAACCATGGGGCCCTTAGAATAAAACCAGATGGGAAGTGAAATTTGGGTGCAGTTATGCCCACTGTCAAATGTTCTTGCACTGGTTCAATAAAAAGGAACAAAATGTAAAAAAAAAAAAAATCAACCAGGCAGATCCTTTATTACAGAACAGACCGTGCTTCTGCATTAAAATACAATTACCAATAAATAGAAACAACATTCATCAATCCAAAAATATGTACAAAATGTGACAATTGCAATTAAAATTTCCAACCAAAGGCAGAAGATAACAAGAAATATACAATAAAATGTCTAAAATACAACTGGAGGGTCATTGACTAACAAGTGGTATGCATACCATGTCCTCTGGCCTAATAGGTGCTGACAAAGTAGCAATATAGGATTCCCATACCTAAAAAAAAAAGTTGGGGGGTGGTCTGGACTTTTCCATTTGGTCAATATTGTTTTCTTGGCCACTAAGGATAGTATAGACATAAGCCCAAACCCACCAACTGTTTGTAATCTTCTCTATAATATATACAGAGTTACATAGTAGGTCAGGTTGAAAAAAGACATAAGTCCATCAAGTTCAACCACTAGGGAAATAAACATATCTCAGATATAAAACTCTATAAGACATAGTTGGTCCAGTGGAAGGCAAATAAACTCTGGTACAATTTGCTTCAACAGGGGAAAAAATTCCTTCCTGATTCCATGAGGCAATCGGATGTTCCCTGGATCAGCAGTCTCTGTTATCTTTACTTTAAATCCTTAATCCCCAGTTATATTCTGTGCTTCTAGAAATCATCCAGCTTTTTCTTAAAGCAATCTATAGAACTTGCTGAAACTACTTCCTGAGGGAGCCGATTCCACATTTTCCGGACCTTACAGTGAAGAATCCCTTCCTTATCCGGAGATTAAACTTCTTTTCCTCCAGATGCAAAGAGCGCCCCCTTGTGCTTTGTAATGACCTTACAGTGAATAATTGGGAAGAGAGTTCTCTAATTGGACCATTTATATATTTATACAGGGTGATCATATCCCCCCTTATACGTCTCTTCTCAAGGGAGAATATATTCAGTTCAGCTAATCTCTCCTCATAGCTGAGCTCCTCCATTCCTTTTATTAGTTTAGTTGCCCTTCTCTGCACCCTCTCCAATTCCACAATATCCCAAAACTGTACTGCATATTCCAGATGTGGTCTGACCAATGCATTATAAATCTAAAGACCTAAAGAAGTTAGGGACAAAGGTAGAAAGTGTCCCAGGTATTTTAGAGCATATGAGACTACTAATTTACAGAAGCGTCTAATTGCTGGGCAAATCCAAAGCATATGGAATAAGTCGGCTTCCACAACTCCACACTTTGGGCATTGTAAAGTGAGACTAAGCCCCATCTGGTGTGAACGGAGGGGTAAGACATATGCACCATTTAAAATTTTTAGCATCATTTCCCTGTACATAGCGGACGAAATGGTTTTCCAGGCCCTATATAGGACAAATATAAAATCAGTTGGTGTTCTAGCTGGAAATTGGTGGCTACATTTGCCTAACCCGTCTGTCTCTCTTAGTTAAGATTTACTTTGTAAGGTAAACATCCGCCATACCTGCCTAATGGCGTTTGGCACTGACAATAGACGATTAAACGGGTTATTCCAGTTTGGGCCTCAAGAGATGGAATAGACTAGATGCTGCCTTATGTGAGATCAGATTTTTGGTGGAGTGAAAATCCAAGTGGAGAAAAAGTGAAGAGTAAACAGTACGTTGGAACCTTTTGCGAATCTTGTGCCATACATACATACATGTTACAAGTCTGTATACCAAGCTGTGCCATGAAGCCAATCCCTGGGTAAAGTCGGGTAAAGTCTAAATGGGTTCTTGGGGATAAAAACCCCCTAGGTACATTAGTTTTTCCTTGCACCATACATACCGGTGGCTCCAGTTCACTTTAGAAAATCCACAATAAGAAGACATAGCAAGTCTTGCCCTTTGCAATGCCCTGGGATACTGATAAAACAACGATTGGAGCTTCTGTTGCAGTTTTCAAGGTCTTCCAGGTTTTCTTTTTTAGAAGAGAGGAGTGCCCAGGTATCGCAGGTCTGAGCCTCCAATTCCATATGGGAGACATGGTCCGCGGCTCTGGCCGGTCTGCCCCCCCAAAGACCCAGAACAAAGACCCTGCTGGGGGGGCACCGGCCAGAGCCGCGGACCAGGTCTCCCATATGGAATTGCAGGCTTGCGATAGGAGAGTTGTCAGGTTCCGGTATATGGGGGAAGTTTCTTCCCCTTTGAGTGACCCATAGGCAGGGGTGTAGTGGGGCGGGCATGTTTACATAACAATGAGGCGCATGTGAGCTCGCCATGGATAGTACCGTGCCCCCTCTTCTTTTTTTACGACTAGAGTCCTGATCACCATCTGCGTACTGGGGCGCTCCGGCCAAAGCCACGTGTCCTGTACGGAATCGCAGGCTCGGGGCAATGGGCAGGTTCTCCTATCGCATGTTCAGACCTTATGGGAGAGAGAGAAATTGGGCAGAATGTTTGGTAGTAGAATGTTGTTAGTATTCCAAGGTTAGTTTCTGGTTTAACGGTGGTATGTGATGTCCCAGAAAGGAGAGTACAGGAAAATCTTAGGTGGAGAGGAGGTGACGGTACTGCAATATAATTTGTGAAAAAACAAGATATATAGACCCCGGGTTAGGAGCAGTGTTTGACTCCCAAATAAAGGTTCAGAGAGGTCAGTGGTCTAGGAAGTTCAGGGGCCTACAATATCCAGGGCTCTTTCTTAAGGCAGAGTTAGCAGGGCATCAGGGGCCACTCCTATCCACCACTCCTATACACATTCCATTGATCTCTATGTCCAGATCAGTGCCCCCAACAGGGATGGGAACAAAAAGAAAGAAAGGCTCACCCTGGTACGTAGAGGTGAACAGATGGTGATTCAGTGGTGCAGTTCTCGCTGAAGGTTAAATCCCTGGTGTGCTGTTTCTAAGGCTGTCAGTTGTAGGGAAGTTTTCTCCAGTCCGTAGGTGTCTCTTCAGTTGGATCTGGACTGCCAAGGCAGCTGAACTGGCGAAATGGCCACTATCAATCACACGGGTTATAATTAGAGACCCAACTCCGGGCTTTGGGTCGGGAAGTGGGCTGCCAAAAAAAGCCGCTCCTTCTGTGATCCGGTCCCCCAGTCTCTGCTACATTCACCCAGAATATGGGTGAGCAGCAGGAAAGTGATTGGCAATTATAGGTATTGGGAGTTCAGTGGAGCCATGTTAAGATGCAGCTCACCGCCATCTTTCTTTGCTCTTCTTCCGGGTCTTGGGTCTTTGGCCATCTTGATTGGCCCCAGAGGCCGTCGAGGGATGTCGAGTTACCCTGCATATCCGAGCATCCTGCACTTAGCTGAGCATGCACAGCTCAGTGAATTTAGAAAAGGCGATTGCTAACAGGCAGGTAAGTATATTTTATTGCAAAAGGGACATCACCTGACTATAGGCTTCAGCAAACTAAATGTAATTCAACTGGGGTTTACATTTACGTCATTGCACGGGTAATGGATTGCCCATTGCACCAAATATCAGCACATTACAACATCCTGGTATAGAATGGGGCACAGAGTTTTTTTTATAGGATCCATATCCATAAGGGCATAGGAAAGCCAGCACCCAGCACAAAGAGGCAACCACCTATACATTTCATCCTAGAGGGCCTTAGTTCTCTACCTTGCCATGACTTATAGACTGAAATGCATAAGTGGCTGGATTCAGTGACATTGATTTCCAATTAGGATGCCAAGTGCCAGCTTTTTTCTGTAAAGCCTTGAAATGAGCACTTGCTGGTTACCATCTTGAAGTTGCCATTAGCATTCACGGGGCTGAGCATTGCATCCCTGGCCTTTGCTGACTCTACATTTTCATAATAGAACCATTTAAGTGACCCAGTCTGCCCTTTACCAATTTTAATAAAAAAATGTCCAGTCAAAGAGTACAAGTATCACTTGTATGTGTTGTGAGTCCATCAAAGGCCATTTTGGTGTTATTTGCACCACTGCGTTTGTAAGCAAACCATAGGGTTTTTGGCATCTTGGTGGATAAAATGCACATGAAGGAATCGTTTGTTTTGAAGGCCAATCCAGGCTGTGTACAGACATGCAATTATTGGCACTGGAAATGACCAATATTATTATTATTACTGTTAATAATTATTATAGTAATACTAAACAGTTTTATATAGCGCCAACATATTGCATAGCGCTGTAAGTTGCATGGGGGTTGCAAATGACAGACAGATGCAGACAAGAAAACAGGAGGGGTAGAGACTTGTTTGATGCCACAAATATGGCCAAAAATATGATCTCTCACCCTCTGAATAAAACACCTACTGGCATTCTCTGCCCCAAAGGACAGCAAAAACTGGATTTCTATCATTGTACAGCAAAAAAAAAGTAACTTGTTATATGTTTCCTGCAACCCCCTGCACAGCAGAATTTAGGAACGGGCCCAGCCAGAACCCCCTGCCTTGCAAAGTGATGACTTTATTAGTTTGGTGATGCTCCTTTCTTGTCCAGCAGACTAAATGGCTGGTCAGCGACCAACTCCATTGCCTAACTACAGATAGAAAAAGTGATATCGCATATTGCTTGTGCTATCTGGCAGGGTTGCCTGGATTACTAAAGAAGCCATTTGGCAGATTAGAAAGGTTCACACATATTTGCATTTAGTTCAGATTTTACATGGACATTGACCGGAACATTAAAACCAATAAATAGCTACAAATCCAAATTTTCTCTTCTTGGCCATTTGTGCACAAGCTTTTTGTGATGTTTCAGCTGGAGCCATCAATAATGACAATTCTGTCTTACGGGGCCAGACTAAATATTGGTGCCTCTGCTAATTATTCTGCATACAATAGGAGAAGTTGGAGGGCTTCTTGACAGACACACCAACATCTGGAATAATTCTACGCTCTGTAGGTTGGCTGGACACTTTTCCTGGCTGTTTTCTGACTGATACATTATTGTAATGAATTTAGAGGGATATTTTGGATCCGGCCCTTCGTGTTCCTTTCTTGTTCCCTCAAAGCTGTCTGCTTGTCTTTGACCTGGAAGACCTCTTCTCATATCTCTTCAGTGGTATCGCTAGTTTCTTGTCAAGATAGGCAACATAAAATAGAATGAGTTATTTTTCTTTCTCATTCATTCAAGAGTTTTAAACAATGTCGAGTTGCAGAGCCCATAATTTGCAGCTGTCTTCTCAATGGTAGGAGGATTTTTTTTCAAAATGTGTAATAAATTGTTTTGGCACAATGATGAAGAATTTCCTTTCGATGTGTAGACTGTAAGAAATCATTTTGGTTGTAGTTAAGTCATTGAGTTCAGTGGTGGAAGAATATCAATAGCAATGTGTTAATGTGGCACGGTGCCATGAGCAGACGTGTAGGAACATGGGTTGATTGGAGGCCTTTGCTTTTGGAGGTCAACTTGGGCTTTTTTTGCTTTTAGGACAAGTGGGGTATAGGAGAAGGAGGGAGAATGCCTTGTGGGTCATTCTGATTGTGTTGAACATTGGCCAGCTCTGAAGGGATGTATGGATTAAAGCAATTCCATGGTATCCTTTATCCAAAAAGAACAATGGTGCCACGCCCTACACAGCAATATGTATAAAGGTTGGTCCAGAACCAGAAACAGGTTCAAATAGGGAAAGAAGGATTTTTAAGGCACTCACATACATATTATGTTAAAACTAAATTATTTATTGCATATAATTTAAAAGATAAAAAATTAAACTGATTTGACTCAAGATGATATCATCAAGTCCTATCCTGTATACAAAAAAGCCAAATGGAACCTCATACAATCGCAGAAAGTTTCTGCCTTATGGTTCACCAAATACCAAAAAAAGTATATTTGACTCAACACGCTTCACAGAGCTGGTCTGCTTCTTCAGGAGTCTGTACTTTTACCACTTATCATTAAGAGGTTAAAATCAAAGGTCATGCCACAGTGGATTTGGGGTATAGGTACAAATCAGAGCAAACAGAGTCCACAGGGGCCACAGAGTTCCCAAATCATCACCAATAATGCTAATGATAAAGTCACTGTCAGCCAAGGTTAATACCAGGAAAAGAACAGATTCAGATCAAGAACAGGCTGAGGTTGACAACTTGAGATCTTGTGAGCTACAGAGCAACAGGCAGAAGATAGAGACAGATTGAGATCTTTCGCTTGATGGCAGGTACTGTACAAGGTAATCAATTGCAGCAGAGTCAGGTTGCAAGCTAAGGTTGAATCTGAAGGTCAGAATCCCAATGCCAAACCACAGATTGTCTAAAGAGCAGGTCAAACGTCAGGTCTGGGTCTTCAATGAGCAATCTGAGCTTAAACACATAACAAGAAGTAGACCACCTGGCAATGGAGAGTGAAGTGTTTAAATAGCTCAGTTGGTGTACACCTTTGCATACTGATGTACATGCTGTATTACCATGCTCAGACAAATCAGGAGCAGCATGTATAGTCCTAGGTATTCCTTTACAGTAACACCAGAATCAGGTTTTGTGAAGGCTACAGTTGAAAGGCAGACCTGAAAATTCAGGTAAGGATGTTTATTCACGAGAGTGCCTGAAAGATGTATCCACTTTGGAAAAAGATGAGCCTTAAAAAAGAAGTGAATGTGCATGTACTATCAAGCTGATATCACTGTCTAGAAACAATGACCCTGTCAATGGAATTGTACATACTTCCAGACCCTTGGAGATCCCCTGTACCACCTGCAAGAGATAAGCTCACATTTAGTTTTAGAAACCTGGAATGGATTTCTTAAAAATCATTTGCTGATATTGACAACTGTTTTCAATCCTGGACCAGCTTCATTCCAAGTTTGGATCTTCCATGATCCTTCCATGATACTCTATCTTCTCCAGACTTGAAGAGCTTTAACAAATCAGGCCCTACATGCCCAAATATTTGTGAACACCTGACTATCACAACAACATGAACTTGTTGGACATCCCATGTCACACCTATGGTCATTAAGGTGGAGTTTGCCTCCCTCTATTTATCCCTCTCGTATTCTAGGAAAGAATTCTACCAAATTTGGGCGCATGTCTTTGGGAACTTGTGCCGATATATAATTTAGATTATTTGTAAATATATCTAATAATATATAATGTTGAAAGAGAAGACTTACAATCAGCATTCCAATTAATTCCAAAGGTTTGTGTTAGGGCTCAGTGCAGGAAACTCAGTTTCTCCATACCACGCTGGTCAAACCATGACTTTATGGAGCTGGCTTTGTACATGAGGTACAGTTATGCTGGAACAAAAAAAGTGTCATCCCCAAACTGTTACCACAATCCCAAAATGTTTAGAATGCCTCTGTATGCTTTACTATTACAACACTCTGGGAGCTCAGTAATTTGAAAGGAACCATATGGTCTAAGTGTGATGGTCGGCTTTCTACAAACTTTTGGCCATATAATGTAAATTCCACAACACTCCCCTTCCAGCCTTACTGAGGGGACGGGACCACTTGATTGTTTGTGTTTAATTTTATTCTTTGTATTACATGTATGTTATTTGACCTACAATATAACTTATAACAATATAACTAACCTATAAAAATTACACATTCAGTTTGCCTTCAAACCCCAACTTTCTTCCTTGTCTTTAATTTCTATATAATATAAGCCAAACCCATCTGGTATAGAGTAGGGAGGCAAAGTGACAACAAAAGTCTTGATGATACTCTTGAAGGGACAGCGGAAACCATAATACACGACTACAAAAAGATTGCTTCCCCATTGTCAAGATTGTGAACCATTCCCCATACAAGAATATTGCTTCCCCATTGTAATGCATGGAAGAACCCATGAGCCTCTGCACACTATTGATGTCAAACCAAGGTAATGTCATTGGACCATATCCTTGATATATTTGTAGCACCCAGGCCAAACAAGCAAATTAAACCTCCTCCACTTTAAAGTGCAAAAAAACAGAACAGGCAATGCCAAAATCATTTGATTTTTTTATCTGCCAATAAACTCCACTTCTAACAAATACAAAAATGAAGGGTCTGCCTAAAATCTCCCAAAATTCCTCCTTCTATTGTTTGTGCCTTGCCTGTTGTCAACACGGCTGGGATGGGCTGGGGAAAACAGCAGTCTCCGAAACACAAAACGTCCTGTGACTGTAATTGCTTCTATGTTTAGCTGTTAAAAATGCGGCGTAAGTAGAAAGCGACAGTTTTCATGGCTTAAGTCACAACCCGTCATTATGGAAACCACATGTGGTGGGCATGCAGCAAGTGCTATAGAAATGAAACAGAGTCAGAGACTTTATTCTTTGTCACATTTTTACATGTTGGAAAAAAAAACTTTTGTCAAGCACACATCTGCTGGAGAATGTTTTGAGGAGTGTATAGCTATAAACAAAAGAGAAAAGTGGTGGGAATAAAACAATATGTCACAATGGGCAAAGAGGAAGAGAAAAGTTGAGAATTCCATTCCAACTAGAACTGGTAAACTGTAACCTATACACATTGTACAGCAGGCTCCCAGTATCCTAATATCCGAATTTCAGGCCAATTCCAATATCCAAAAGCACCTCAATATTATCTTATACTGCCAAAGGTGCAATCTGGCCAGTAGAACCTTCAAAAATGGTTCACAAACATGCCAAAATCAAAACACTAATACCTGTGTGTACGCCAGCCTTCAGTGCAAATGGGAAAATCAATTAATTAATTAATGAATAAATTAAATCCCAATTACTAATACATCAAAATTATAAATGAAATGCCATGTATGCTGCGGGTCGGAGTCGAACTGCCCAGCAGTTAGCAGACAGCAGCGGCTGGTATTATAGTTGCAACATTATGCAAATACTAAACTTATATTTTTATTCTGCCCAACATGCAGGCTGTTGCTTTCTTCTGCAACATTAGGGGGATATCACTTGGAACATGGAGATGCCTTGAAACAATCAAGAAGAAAAGTGAGCTGCTAGAGGCATGGCCGATAAAGTGTGCATCCATTAAAGGTGTAGGGCTTGTGGTGAAGGAGTAAAATTAGGACCATCACTGGTGTCAGTAATAGTGACCCCCCCCTAATGTTGGTGTATTTGGTTGCTCTTTTGGGGGAGTCCTCTCCTCCTCCTGTGCCAATTGCAGCCCCTATTTAATGTACAGTGCTACATAATATGTAGGTGCTATATACTATAAATACTGTTTATTTTTATTAAAAATAATAATTCCCCTTCTATGGTGGTCACTGGTAGTAATGTTAAACTCCCCCAGCATTGTTGGCATTGGCACCACTCCCCCATTGGTAATTACCGGTAGTGATAGGCTTGAGTTGCAACCAGATCCCCCTTGCATTGGTGACGAGAGTCCTTCTTCCTACGTCACCCAACCCAGTAGAATGTAGAATCGAAAAATAACTTGCCAATCCCATGCATGCTCATCTCTTTGCACGAAAAGGCTCCTTCTGCGCATGCCCGAGATGCTCGGGCATGTGCAGAAGGAGCCCCCAAGAGCCTCCCGGGATGCATATAGGTTTCGGGAGGTTTGCGCTCCCATTCATTTTTGACAGTCTAGGCAGTGCTGCACCCTTTTTTTTTAAAAAAAGGGTGTTGAACTAAAAAAAAAACAAACAACAGAGTTTTTACTTTACATAAAAGGGTTGTCTCCCCTTTTATGTAAAGTGACATTTCTGAGTTTAGGTACGCTTTAAATAAAGCTGCAGATTTAAAATGACTTAGCATGAATTTTGGAATTTTATTACCGTGTTAAAGAATATATAAGATTGTAGGTTTACATTTACATTAGGTTTGTTTTGTGTTGTGACAATCTGTGCTCCATGGCCCCTCTGGCACTGGTCTAAAATGATTTGGAAAGGACTGGTAGTTGTCTCCTCTTTGGCCTAGACCAACTGAAAGTAAATACAAAGGCCTGCATGCAATTTACTGCATCTCAGAGTTGGCATGGCTCTGGCTGCTAGTACAGAATGTCCTCAACTGCGGCTCAGCCTTCTCGCCTTGTTCACCACCCAAATGTGCAAACCTGACTCATAGATGATACTCATACAGTGTGACGCGTTGGCCCCACATCATAAAATATTGTGCAATTTCCCTACTAGCGCCAGCAAGTTGGAGCCCATTTGTGTCAGATTTTTATTTTGGAGTTTGTACACAGAGGGATATACACCCATGAGAAACTTTCTGCCAAGAGACATTGGGCTCCAGAGGTTGTAGCTCAATTTCTTTTATGGGATTCCCAACAATCATTTCCCAGCATAACACACTGAACTGTCACGATTGTGCAGCATGGTGATCCTGGAATGTGTATTGTTTTAAAACAACCAAAAAAGAAATATAAAATCAAACATTTTGCACCCTCATAATACTAAGCCAACAACTAATCCAAAAGCAAGCAGAAAGTCATTACCTAAGTTCCGATTGGCAATGGGAATGGTTGTTCCTGGGTGGCTTATGGAACCTTGACATATGCTAGGCAGCCCCAGCCAGTGGTTCTGAACAAACCAGTGTTTGACATTGTGCAGCAATGGGGGCTACCGAACCACCTACTACCAATCCCAATTATTCTCTATAGATAGCTGCAGGTGTTCTCAACCATTTGCATGGTTCATGGGCATTTAAAAGCCATAAAAACAACACAACTCACTATTCATGGAAAAATTGGATGCTTCTTGCAACAATCTACAATGTCATTTGCTATAATAGTTCATAGTAATATTTCATATTTAAAAACACATCCACCACTTTTATGAAGCACACTAATGCAATATATTGAGTTTGCTAGATCCAGCCCCTGTGAAAGACCAATCCATATTTTCACGTGTGAGTGTAGCGTTTCCATAACTGGAAGCATTGGTGTAGCCATGGTAGACCATTCACCTGGTGGAGAAGGGCCCATTGGGTGGGAAAAGCAACTTTAGAATCCTTTGAGGAGAGAATTTGTTTAGATTTTAGTAATGCAGAAATAATGCACTCATTATTATTATTATTATTACACAGTATTTATATAGCGCCATCATATTACGCAGTGCTGTACAAAGTCCATAGTCACTAACTGTCCCTCAAAGGGACTCACAATCTAATATCCCTACCGTGGTCATATGTCATTTATACAGTCTAAGGCCAAGTTTTTTTTTAGAGGGAAGCCAATTAACCTCACTGGATGTTTTTGGAATGTGGGAAGGAACCGGAGTACCCGGAGGAAACCCACGGAGACATGGGGAGAACCTGCAAACTCCATGCAGATAGTGTCCTGGTCGAAATTCAAACCTGGGACTAGTAGGTTTTGGTTGTTTCTTTTTACTGACTATTACACCAGCTATTTAGCCCTCGCTTACAGTGGTCGAGAAGGGGTGGCAGGGCTTAGAAATAAGTAGGTTGATAGTAAGCTGCTAGAAGAAGAATGCCCTCACTTTTTTCAGGAATGTGCACGAGCACCCACGCTTATTTTGCAAAAAATTCTATGGTGGTCAGCGGCTCTGACCGGTTCGCCTCAACAGCGGGGTCAGAAAAAAGGACCCTGCTGTGAGGAGGGTGCACTGGCCAGAGTCACGGACCATGTCTCCTGTACACATCGCAGGCTCGGAGTGGTGGGCTGGTTGTGTCTCTGAACACATCCTGCCCACTCTCCCATCGAAGGATCAGACCTGTGATGGGGAAGTGGCGGGTTCTGGTATCATGACGTCACTCTGGGGGAAGTTTCTGGGATGTAGCTGTATTATTAAACTGCAAAGTCAGCTACCTAAATAAATTTGGTGCAAGGTCTGCTTTAGTGCTTTGCCCTGATGCCCCTTCTTCTGGCAGCTTCTGATCACCGTAATGTGCTGACTATGCTAACAGCTGCCTGTTCTTGATATTTTGTAAAGATCAATAATAGTAAGGAGGTTTCCAGGGTGGCCCCATCAAATTTTTGCTATGGGGCCCCATGCTTTATAGTTACGCCCCTGTGTATTATCTTTCACTGAGTTAGATATTTTGTTCAGCAGCTTTGGAACTGAAGTGATGGCGTCATTAAGAGATGCTATCGTGCCGAGTAAACACGAGGATGCTTGACTTGCATCCAATGAGAACATTGAATTGGATAAAGATGCTTGGAGAAAAAAATTCACTGCAAATCCAACTGTAGGACATGAGCAAAAAAAAAAAAAAGGCGTTGTGCATGAGACTGTTACTTTTAAATTACTCAAAGTGGGCAACGCTACTTGGACGAACGCGTGACCCGCAATAAATCTTCTTCTTAAATGTTGTTTTCAAGGCTGTTTGCCAACGTTGCAATTTATGAGTTCACTTAAAGGGCCAATAAACCTGGTTCATGGGTGGTTTATGTAATCAAAGAGCTATTAAAGCATAACTCCTTCCTGGGTTTTGGTTGGGGTAGCCAATAAAGCATATAGGATAGTTGCTGGCTTTGGCCCCTTAGCAGGATTTAGCCTCACTTCCTGTCCTGGTGACAGCCATTGTGTGACATGGTATCAATGGGAGGTAAAGGAAAATATTTTCAACAGGGTACAAAGAGCCATAGCAGCCTGATCTCTTCTACATGTCCCATGAAGCTACCATGCAGTCCCTGTCCTGTATGGCACCCCAGCATTAAATATATATAAATATATACTACACTTAAAGAGGAACAAAAACTGAAAACTGCATAAAACAAAAAAAAAAATAGACTTACCTTCAATCCTGCCGGGCAGTCTGGGGTGTCTTCTATCGGGTCCCACGTCGTCTCGGCATACATCCCCGAGCCGGTGCACCTGGTGGCACCATCTTCTCCTCTTCTTCCTAGTTCTTCATCCTATGTCGACCGACCCAGGCGTGAAATCGGGTGACATAGGATGAAAAAAAAAAATTGCCAATCTCACTGCGCATGGGTTAGATCGGCACATTTTTCCTTTTTTCACTAAGGGGCTCCTTCTGTGCATGACCGAGATGCTCAGAGCACTCAAGAGCCTCCCGGGATGACGTAGGTATCCCGGGAGGCTTTGCCCTCCCATTCATTCTCGATCGCCTAGGGGCGGTGCTGCACAGTGTTGCATTAAAAAAAAAACACAACCAAAGTTTTACTTTACATAAAAGAGTTGTCTACCCTTTTATGTAAAGTGAGATTTGGAGTTTAGATATGCTTTAATTATAAGTCCATCTGCGCTCCCAGTTTTCTCTGATGCCCCGTGCAAAGTTCCTCAAATAACCATTGATCTTGCTGGCAAATTCTACCTTTGATGGGGTGGCAACAATGCTGCACCACTTCTGAATTCAGTGTTGAGTTGCCACTCAGGGGTGTGACTATGTAGCTTGTCAATCAGCCCCTGGCCACACCCATTCCCACCCACCAATCTCTAGATTGAACAGAAACCCTCGCACTGTGATCTGCAGTGTCTGGGAGGGGGAGCGTGTCCACAAATGAAGGTGGATTTGGCTCATCCCGGAAACATAAAGGAAGTTTTGTGTTCACTTTATGAGACTTTTGCTTGACATTGGCTTGTTATACAGAAATGGAATGTGTTGCTTGTTGCATTTACACACAACAAAAAGTATGTGTAACCCTTTTTTACCCCATTCAAAGCAACTCGTGCTGTGTTTTTTCATATGTATGTGTTACGGTGCATTGAGAGTGTGGCTTGGTCAGGTGGAGGAGCTTATTGAAAATTAATACACACGTATAGTGTAATGAGTGTGTTCAATGTGTTATAACACAGAGAGGAAGCAAACTTATCCTTCCCGCTGACTGTGCCACTGTGCCGCGCCTTGCTTCTTCCATACAAAAAGCAAAGGTCCTTCTCTATAGCATGCTGGCAGGGGACAGCCTTTCTATTGAGGCTGTGGCTGCTTTATAAAGAAACTGTTCACACTACCTGTTTTGCAGTACTTTGAACTTTTCTATATTTTGGTGTAATGCACCATTCAGTTCACTGCAATTTCTTTTACATGCCATCCCAATGGCAAATCCAGAAAGCGTCTGCAATGCAGCACAAGATCCTTTAATCCTAACAGCCTCTTATGTCAGCCACATACATATTGATAAATGTTTGATCAAAGATGTCAATGTTTTAAACAATCCTATAATCAAAAACCATACATTTGTCAAAAGATTAATTGTTCGACACAACAAAGAAATAAGACAGTTTGTTTTAACCTGATTTTCTTTTCCATAAATACAATCATCTGTATAGTGACCTGCTCATTTAGCACAAATCAATTAAAAAAAAATAAAATTCTTTAATGGAAACATTTACTTTATGCTTATGGTCGATGTTATACTTCCAAAAAAGTTATTTTTTTAGAGTTTCTTTTGGCATGAATAATTGATTAAATTGCCTAAAATAAAACTAAAGATATTCTGAAAAAAAGCCGAGTGGAATCTTTTTGTTGTGCTTTCATCTGCTCACTCCACTGTTCACCCAATTCAGCTGAGCCAGGGATTCATCTGTGGCACTGATGGGTGTCCCTGGTGCCGGCACCAACTGCTCTTTTATGGCTAAGGATTCATAAATGTGGTAGTGATGGGTGTGCCTGGTGTTTGCTCCAAATGTTCCTTTATGGCCAATGATTTATATATGCCGTAGTGATGGGTGTCCCTGGTTCTTGCACCATCTCCTTTCTTATGGCCAAGGATTCATATTTGTAGTAGTGATAGGTATCCCCCATCCCTGAACCCACTGCTCTCTTATGGGCAATTTTTTTGGTAGTGATGGATGCCCCTGCTGCTTGCACCAACTGCTTACTTATGGCCAATGATTCATATTAGTGTTAGGGATAGGTTTTCCTGGTCCCTGCAACAATTTCTATCTCATGGCAAGGATTCCTATGTGGCACTGATGGGAGTCCCTGGTGCCTGCACCAATTGTTCTCTTATGCGCCAGGGTTCACATTTGTAGTAGCGATGGGTGTCCCTGGATCCTGCTCCAAATATGACTAATGATTTAAATATGCTATAGTAATGGGTGTCTCGTATGGCCAAGGATTCATTTTTGTGGTGGTGATGGGTGTCCTTGGTTCCTGCTCCAAATGTTCTTTTATGGCAAATGATTTAAATATGCTGTAGTAATGGGTGTCTCTGGTGCTTGTACCAACCACCCTCATATGGTCAAGGGTTCATTTTTGTGGTGGAGATGGGGTTCTTTGGTGCCTGAACCAACCTCTAAATTATGGCCAAGGATTATTATCAAGGTTTAACCAACTGCTCTCTTGTTCAAGGACTTTTGTGGTAGTGATATGTGTCCCTAGTATTTGCACCTACTTCTCTCTTATAGCCAAGGATTCATATTTCTGGTAGCACTGAGTGTCCCTGGTGCTTGCAGCAACTTCTCTGTTATGGCCAAGGATTCACATTTGTGTTAGTGATGGGTGTCCCCGGTGCCTGCAGCTTCAGAGAAGGTGGAAGATAAAAGTAGCAGATTCATTTTACAGGGACTGTGGCACACATTAGGAAGGTTCAATCTTTCATTACAATCTCAGGTTAACTAAGATCAGGAGAATCCCAGACAGACTTCTCCCGTATAATCCCTGACCCATCTGGCCTCTGGTGGTGAAGCGGGGCCACGGGCATCAAAACCAATTACCTTCATAGTGGCCAGCTTGCTCTGCTTCCATGTGTGCTGTCCTTGAGTATTCCTTTTTAAGGACAGAGGCCGGTGCTGATATTAGGATCACAAAATCTGATGTTACCAGTTCCTGAGGACAATCTCTAAGCAGTGAGGACACTGAACTCAGGGGTCCTAATTATAAATAATTAGTAAAATAGTTCATCCAATACAACTGCGTGAGTGCTAAGGAATGCTGAACATAAATTATGTAAGTTTCTTAAGTTGGTTTATGTAAATGTTTTCTAAAAGATGTTGAGGTGCCATACTTGAGACCTGCAGAACCAAAGTTATACTTAGATATTCCTGCAACCTTCCTATATAGTTTCTACTTGGATACCTTAGAATATCACTGGGATATTATTTGTAGGAGGCAGAATATACAATAATTAAAGTTCTATATAACTACATGTATGTGGTCCTTGTACAACATCCAGTCACCCAAGGAAATCCAACAGTCATCCAAATTCAAGTCAAATGGAACCACCAAGCTTATTTTTCCATATGAGATATTTCTATATCCATATGAGATATTTCTATATCTATATGTCTATCTATAAAATATAGAACTTCTAGACATATGAGGTTATAAATTAATTCACTCATCCATTCTCATCATGGAAGGTTAGTCCATTGCAAATCAGACTGTCCATAATGAAGAAATATGAATCTACCCCATCTATATAGTGCTGGAAGCATTTTCCATTTACACCCATGATGGGGTTCGGCATAATTGGTCCCCAATAGTAGAACATGTGTATCATTGTGACAAACATACAGTGGTTTAAGTTTGTATCTTGTTCGGAATACACGTGGAGGGGTGTATATCAATTCATTCATCTATTTTCATCATGGAAGGGCTAGTCCAAGGCAAATCACGCTATCTATAATGAAGAAATATGAGGTTGCCCCGTCTATATGAAGCTGGAAGCATTTTCCACTTAAATACATAATAGGGTCCCCAACTATAGAATATGTGTACCATTGTGACAAAAATACAACTGAATATGTTCGTATCTTGTGAGGAATACCATGGTGGCAACCCAAATAAATCCATACCCAATCATTAAATCTTCTATAGTCTTTAACATATTAATGTCAATGTTTTTTTCATTCTTTTCTAAAATCTGTGGCTTTACAGAATACCTGGTGACCTTGTTCATTAACTTTCTGATCTAACAACTCTCTGTTCCTCTCTCCTAGTTCTAGTTCTGTGTTACAATGCATTATTACATGGTGCACCATTGTCACTATCAGAAAGCTGATCCGGAGCAATGATTTGTTGCCAATGCAGGAACATGTGTAGGAGGTAACTGAAATAGGCAACGAGATGCAAAAATTAGGAATAAATTGCATTTTAAGGAAAACAAAAACATGGTAATCATTTATGATACAAAGAAAATATGAAATAGTAAGCCTTGGAATACATCAACTCTCCACTAAAGTAATGATCCTTATGCCTTCCAAATACCAAACAAGCCTATAAAAATTCATAATAGCACATCCATTGGATAGCATAAAACTTTGTTTAAAATATAAAGTTTTATGCTTTCCAACAGATGTGCTGATCCATCTTTTCCTTCATAAAGTAATTTATGATACAAAGTGTTATAGCAAACCTAATGTCATCAATTAAGGCTTTAGATCTACTTCCATCATCATTGCTGTAAGCTTTAATTAAAATATCTGGAAGCACATACACAAAGGGAAATGTTCTAAGTGAAGAGGTGGAGAGATAGAAATTGGTTTATGATTTTATATATAAGAAGGGATCTCCTTAGACTAGCAGTGCCCTTGCCTATCCTTAGGCACTAGAAGGCAATTTATGGAAGCGTGGACATCTACATGGATGCATTGCTGTCTTCTTAGATAATTCTGTATTCTTATAGCATATGAAATGGTTTGATCCTTAATGATCCCAGTATGATATCGAAAAACCGCAGGTTTATTTTTCCTGTAAATGTGTTTTAAAAGTGGACCTATCCTTTAAATTATCTTGGAGAACCAATGGAGCACTCATTAAGTCCAGCAGTTTAGGAAGCGTCTGTTGGGAATTGCTGCCGTAGATCCTCATCCAACTAAATAGTCATCAATGACATCGCTTACCCTAATGACCAATCTTTTCAGCATGGCTAATCTCAGATGAGGGTATCATGAGACATCAAATGACCCTTGACTCATCTGCCAGGAGTGAGTTATTAAAAATCCCCCTTTTAGAAGAAGCTGAGTTAAATGTTTTCCTGGAGAACCTTTTCAATGACATCCATGAGTGACTATGTAATAGTTCCTGAAAATTCAGATGATATTTAAAATGAGAGTGGCATGGCGTGGAGACATTCTCAACACACGGCTAACTTCTTGTTAGATACTTCTTCTTAGATATTTGTCATCTATTTCCATTTCTGTACAGCTGTGAGATGTGAAGGTTCCAGGCAGTTTGTTAAAATAATCTTGTCATTGTTAGGTTGACTCATGTATTTGTATCCGTCGGGAGGCACAGGAATGGCATCCCCTGCATCATTTTTTATATCTCTTGCAGGACTACTGGGGATGTCCTCATTACCACCACAAGGAGACAAATGGACATTTACCTTCTGTTCTTTTAGATTTGATCCACCATGGTATCACTAAGCTTATGCAATGTTACAACATTTTTTTCCATCCAGAGTTGCATTTATTTGCCCCCAAGATCTTGTATTGATGATGGGAGAGTCAAAGCTCTGTTTAAAGTCTTCTCCTGCCCATCCCCGAATATTCTCAATGGAGTTCAGGTCTGGACTCTGTGGTGGCGGATCAATGATGTCTCATTCTCCCTGGACCTCTCTTTCACTGTCTGAGCCAGATGAATCCTGGCATTGTCACACTGGAATATGCCCATGCCATAGGGGCAGGAAAAATCCATTCAAGTAAAAACCTGGTCATTCTGTATATTCAGGGAATCATTTTTGGGCACATAGCATTGCCAAACTTAAACCTGAGCAACTGAAGCAACCCAAGGTCACAATACCACCCTCCACAGGCACCCCAGATCATAACATCACCCCCAAAAGCACCCTAGATCATAACACTGCCCCTAAAGGCACCATAGATCATCACAATGCCCCCACAGACACCACAGATCTTAAAACTGGCCCCACAGACATGCCAGATCATATCACTTCCCACACAGACATCTCAGATCTTAACACTGCCCCCATAGTCACCCCCAGATTCTAACACTTCCCCACAGACAACTAAGATCATAACACTTCCCCCACAGTCACCTTAGATCCTAACACTGCCCCCACAGGCATCCTAGACCCTAATATTGCCCCCACACGCACCGCAGATCCTAACACTTCCCCCACAGTCACCCTAGATCTTAACACTGACTGTACAGTCACCCCAGATCAGAACACTGCCCCCAAGGTCAACCCCAGATCTTAACACTGCCCCCACAGGCACCCTAGATTAGAACACTGACCCCAAAGGCACCCCAGATCATACCACTTCCCCACAGACAACTAAGATCATAACACTTGCCCCACAGTCACCCCAGATCTTGACACTACCCCCACAGGCATCCCAGACCCTAATATTGCCCCCACACGCTTCGCAGATCCTAACACTTCCCCCACAGTCACCCCAGATCTTAACACTGACTGTACAGTCACCCCAGATCAGAACACTGCCCCCATGGTCAACCCCAGATCTTAACACTGCCCCCACAGGCACCCTAGATTAGAGCACTGCCCCCACAGTCACCCCCTGATTATAAAACTGCCCCCACAGGCATCCTAGATCATAACACTTCCCCCAAAAGTCACCCCAGATCATAACACTGCCTCCACAGTCACCCCAGATCATAACACTGCCCCCAAAGACACCCAGATCATAACACTGCCCCCACAGACACCCCAGATCATAACACTGCCCCCACAGACACCCCAGATCATAACACTGCCCCCACAGACA
>NC_092869.1:42215000-42245152 GCF_032062135.1 Pyxicephalus adspersus | reverse complement strand
ATTGTACATTAGGGATGTATGTTGGGATGCTAATGAAAATGAATAGCATTGTACCACAATACATTATGTACCATCCCTCACCATGCATTGTAATAACGTTAGCCCATTTTACAGTTGTAAATCCCACTATAGGAGGTGAGTTGATTTGGATCTTTTTAAATAGATTAGTGCAACAGTAACACTGAAAAGGAAATTAATTTCATCTGTATATTTAGCTGCTTGCCTGGAATTCACCTTTATCTTTTAGAAATGAACAGATTCCTGACTGGGGGTACAAGATCCCGGTATGCTGGACCCTGATTGGCTGCTTGGACCGTGACCTTTTTTGCTGTATTGAATAAACGTGTTTATTCACCATCATCTGCAACACACGGGGCCTGATTTATTAAAGCTCTCCAAGGCTGAAAAGAATACTCTTTCATCAGTGAAGCTGGGTGATCCAGCAAACCTGGAATGGATTTCTTCAAAGTCATTTGCTAGCAAATAATATTCCATGTTTACTGGATCACTCAGCTTCACTAATGAAAGTTTATTCTCTCCAGCCTTTGAGAGCTTTAATAAATCAGGCCCAATGTAAGGAGACTTCATGAAGGTCTGTGCAGCTGTCAGATCTTTGTGTGGGCAGAGCAGAGCCCAGCTTGGACTTGCAATTTGCATTGGACTGGTTACCCAGGATGTTTCTCGGTACAGCTTGTTCTGAGTGATTGCGTCCATTGGCGCTAGATTAAAAATTATTCTCTGCTGTGCGGTGTCACAATTAACGTTACACTGTGTCCTCTTTGATAAATGAATTTCAATGGACGCTATGGAGGAGAGGAATCCAATGTCATCTGGCTCGCCTATTTAATCACATCAGGCAGATAGCATGGGAAGTGCTGTAACCCTTAACGGCCAATCAGATAACAGTCTAAAACGGCGTATGTGACTAAGCTCAGCACCCAAACAATTTTATTTTACAACAAAATCAGTCCTTAAGTATAAATCTAAATTCATATTCATGAAAAGGCTTCTTCAGGCTGAACCCCGGGCACACATCTGTTTTCAGCAAGTTCAGAAAAATATGGTAATTTTGCCAGAGATATAATTGCCACTTTGATTTGATTTACAATCACAAATATCACAATCTTCTCCTAAATAAAAACTTCCCCTCTGCACCCCACGTAAAGCTAAGGAAAGAGGAAAATGTTTTTGTAGTCCGTCTGGTGAGACAACCACTGCTTGATATGGTGAGTGAGAATTATAACTTTCCTTTTTTTTGTAGAATTCCTGTAATGGTTATTTATAGGTCACTGTTGCTTTGCTTCCCTTGGTGCAGTTTTGCGCATGCGCATGTAACAGACTTATTGCTCATGCACTTTGGCTACTTTCACATCCCTGCTGTTTGTTGTGCACAAGAATAAAAGTTAATGTTTTGGCAAGAATTGTGTTAGTCTTGTACAATGGGTTAAACCCCATATCAGGAATTTATTTCTGCACCCCACTTGGGTGCTCATTTACCGCTCATTTCTTGTTGTATGTAGGACACATGAGATGAAATCTTTCCAAATATTTATTCTTGCCCCGTGCATCCTGAGTGGGGTGAAAACCTAAAACTTTGAAGGGTGTCCCAATAATTTTGGTATGGTGAACTTTTATAGTGTTAAAGTCCCCTGGAAGCCCCCAATCCTGGGGCACTCTTATATGCAAAGTCCAAAAGTTCTGTATGATGCCAATATATTGTTCCCTCCCACCCACAACTTCATGCCTCCACCATCTTATTGGATCATTGCTATGAAAAATAGGAGCGGATAACTTTTAACTCTGCGGGGAAATGTTGGAATATGAATATCAGAGAGCATTGGGATTAATTCTAAGGTCACTACAGATAATTATATGAAGAGTCACTGCTGCGTACCTGCAATTCATTTCTGTAGGGAGATAAACATTTTGGCTGATGTATTTAAATCATTCCAAAAGTCATGTCATTGACTATATACAAAGTGCAATAACACAGGGCGACCAATCAATGTTCAGTCTACTGTATCCACAATAAAGAGATTTTACAATTTACTACTCCTAACACACAGCCCTTACACCTTACAATGGGGTCTATTTACTAAGAAGGTTTAGGATGCTCTCCATTCTAAAAGAATTACCAATTTGCAAGGGATCATTCACTTAGCTTAATGAAAGCGATAAAGTTCTGCTGACTTCAGCCATCCAATCATGTGCAAGCTGAAGTCATTTTTTTTTTATTTCCTTGTATGTGATTGGTTGAAAAGCCAGACTACAACACCCCCAGATCATTATGAGCAGCATAATACCAGATTCAAAGCAACACTCGTAAGACATTATAAGGTTCAATAATTTATTAAAATGGCAAAGATGAACTGTAAAAGTTTTACAAAATGTATGAATGACCCCACCGACCCTCCTGGTTTTTTCTGCCTGGGGTGTGGGGTGAATGTGTTGACAAAGGGTGAAAGAATAGTGTAAAATAAATAATCAAGGAGAGAGAAGAGAGAGAGATCATTTTGTGAATTATAAGTTGCGCTCATGACTGACTGGGTCACCTAAGGTGAACGCTCTTCACAAATCCACACACACGCTTCACATCCAACTATTAAAATCAACTTGACATTTACAGGAACGGGGAAAGATTTTGGGTAGAAACTTCTGCAGATTCAATGGAAGTGTCTGCAAAATTCTACATACAGGTGCAAACAAAAAAAAGCCAAAATGTAACCTGAGATGAAAACATTGTGTCCCCGCACAACATAAAAATGTGTAAAAGTTGACTGAAAACATTTATAGAAGAATAAAATGAGATAGAGAGAGGCTTTTTCAGCAAACCTTATATTAAAAGTGAATAAGCATAAACAGCCTAAAGACTTGTAGTAGATACAGTGGTACAGATAAAATTATCAGTCTCCGAAATTGTTTGTGGGGTGTTTCGAGACGCAAAACGCATAGAGAACAAAATATCTGCAAATAGTTCCCCCATTCATTGGAGAGCATGGCTTTCATATAAAGTTCCCTATCTACCTGAAGCTACACTTGCCATGTTTTTATGTTTATTCTTTTAGAAATATAGAGAATAAATGTTAATGTTTTGTATTGTGTTATTTTAATAAATGATTGCCAATCGAATTCATGGATGAAATATTTATTATGGCCAGAAAAGTCCCATAGATTTCTTTGTTGGTTCTCTTCTAAGAGTTTTTAAAAGTCCATAGTACCTATGGAAGGGTGGAGTACAAGGAACGCCTGTAGATAAATATTGATCCTAAACCCAGACGCGTTTCACCTGACAAGGCTTCCTCAGTGGAACAATGATATAAACTGGTGTGAGATTATTTTTTTCTTCTGTTTTAACAGAAGGAAGGAGTTGGCAGTTACAACATACATTAAATTACTTGACCATTAGCAGACAACTATATCTTATCTTTGTTTGAAAACATTTCTAAATAGGAAAAAGAATGTGAATCTTAGGAAAAAATATTTATAAACAAAAAACTGAAAAATATGGGTTAAAGTTGAGTGAATCTTGTGTAAAATTACCCCAATGTGTATATATAGCCATTTTTTTTAGTTGAGTTGGGAGGCCTGATTGGGTTTTATTTGCTGCCTTAGCCCTATGGGGGGATTTTCACTAACCATGTGCCTTGGTAGTTGTAGTCATTGGGACAATGTGGAAAATCCAAAATTTACCAGCAGTCATCAGAATAGGCGACATTAGCAGACGTGGGGGGGTGCAAAGTGTGCCCCTGCACAAGGGCCCCAGCCCGCTTTAGCCAACAGGGGGCCCCACACACAGGGGCCTCAAGTCAGTTCAGGGGGAGGCCCCAAGTTAGTTCTGCACAGGGACCATTGTTCGGTATTTGTGCCACTCACAGGAGATAGGGGGAAATTTTCTTGAGGGGTCACCGGATCAGCCTTATTTGACTTTATTTGCTCGTTTTTCAAAAAGGAATAGATTTATGATGGATTCCATAAAAAGGATTAAATAGACTGCTCAACCGAATGAAAAAATTGGCCCACGTATGGCCAGCCTAAGGGTGGAATTCTTTCTTTTTGCATCTCTCACTTCCTGTTGCACCTCTGGGACAGGAAGTAAAGTTTAAATATCTACAATGGGACCCAAACCCCAACAAATAACGGGGTTTCAATCCTCTCCTACTCTGACCAGAACTTTTAAATGTCTGTAGAAAACCGAAATACTGGGTTCATAGCCTGTGCACAATGCAGAGCTGTGAGAGGGACCAATAGCTCCACCCACTACAGGCTGCCTGTAGATCTCTACAGGGAGGCGGAGCCTAGACCAGTCACCCTGCAGAAGCTAAGTTCGGTAAACTTTTGCAGAGAATTACTGCACAGATTTAGAAGCAAAACACAAAGCAGGATTACCATGGCTCTGGTACCAGAGTGATAATTTGCATAGTCAACCCATTTCACTGAAGAGTTAAATAAATTTGTATGTTTTATTCATTCGTTTTGATCATTTTTTTCATGTTACTTTGAGTCTGATTTACCTAAATTTTGGTACTCCAAGGACTTCATGAGCCAATGTTTCTAACACACAGAACTATTCCCCAATTATTTTTAGTTCTGACAGCTCTCTCACAGGAAGCCGGTGATATTTAGCTGCTGACAAGCAAGATTGAGCGTCTTATGGAAGTTTGGGAGGCCGGATCCTTAGGAAGTTTTCCCCTTGTTTCAACACAAGTTCGCTATTTGGCACCGAAATGCGTCTGATTCTCCCGAAAATGTTTGACTTGCTTAAATATTTTTGGAAGCCCGGCATATTTTAAGCCGTCCAAGCTGAACAAGGTGGTCTGTGCTGCATGGACTTACATCATAGATCTCTTGCAAACTTTTTAAAACGCAACACATTCAAAATTGTAACTTTTTAAAAAACTTTTACAACTTTGTTTTAAAGAAAAATTTATGATTATGCAGGGGAAAGTGTGACTTGTTTTTTAAATAGCTTGTGTATTTGCTATTCAGTGAATTAGAGCAAGAGACGGGAAAATACCAGAGGAAAATAACGACTGATATGACACATGCTTAGTGAAATTAGCTTTGCAAGTACAATGGTGCATTAGAATGTTTAGAAGAGTAACTCTGCACAAAATCAAGAATTATATAAATATATATGAGTCCTCCCGGTAACTGTATATTCCTGTTGATCCTATTGGTTCATTATTTTTCCATTTCCTGTTATAGTGACAACGCTGTTCATTCTGCGCTGCAGAGTTGTCACTCTGTGGAGAGGGGAATCTTAAAGTGGAGCTAAACCCAGTAATATTCACCTGTCCCCGTTTTGTCAGGGTCACCTTCATCTTTTTACTTCTTCTTTATTATTATTATTGTTAATATTATTAATAAGCAGGATTTATATAGCGCCAACATACTACGCAGCGCTGTACAATAAATAGGAGTTGTAAATGACAGACGAATGCAGACAGTGACACAGGAGGAGGAGAGGACCCTGCCCCAAAGAGCTTACAATCTAGTAGGTGGGAGAAGTAGCACACAATAGGATTTGAAGTGGTGGGAAGTAGTGATGGTTTCAAGAGACTGAAGACGATGGGTAGGCAAATTTGAAAAAATGGGTTTTGAGTTCTCTAAATGGGCAGAAAATAAAAGCAAGCTGAATAGGACGAGGAAGATCGTTCTTCTTTTCCTCTTTACAATCTTTGGCCATGTTGATTGGTCTAGGGTTGGATGACGTTTCTTCTGCACCGGTGCATGGGAGTCCATTCAGTCCTGGCAATTGCAATGGATGTGCCGGATATCCTGGGAACTACATGCACAGGTCAGAGAATTTTAGCAGAAGAGACGGCAATCAGGCAGGTATGAATGATTATTGCAGAAGAGACATCGCCTATCCCTTTCTGCAACAAAGCCCAAATTTTGAAAGTGGAAGTAGTTCCGCATTAAGCCATCTACTTATGTCCAATGATTCCTGCACAAAGTGAACAGAAGTGCTTGTCTCGGGAGAAATTCTGACATCAGCCCCCAATATCATTCATCATTGTGCCATAGTGAAATGATGAACAACCAATACAGAACAACCACTGTGCATTTCAATGGAGAAGAGTACAGCAGGGTGCCACTTGCTTGTCCTCCCCCTCCCCTCCTTATTGAACCGTGTTCATTCATTCATCTGTCACTGGAAACAATCATGAAAGATCACTTCCAGCGACAATCATCTGATCTCCATAGGACATCTGTACAGGGCTTCTAATGGACCTTCAATGACTTAAACATGAAATAGACAATAGAATGGAACAAAGCAACAAATTAAAGTGAAATTTCAGCAGTGACATTACCAGATTAGTAAATTGTCGGAATTCCAGTTCATTTTTTGTGTACTGGTGGCCATTTATTAAAGTGTCAATCGTGTTCGGAGAGGAAATATTTGGTAAGAATCCCATCAACCACAGGCTTTATAAGAGGATTCCTATTAGGAATTACCTGCCCCCAAACACCTAAAAACATCTTGCCCCTAAAGAATAAAAAAGTTAACACTAATTCACTAATTTAATCCCAAAGCTCTCCGTTCTTCCCAAGTAAACTGATCACAAATCTATATTCATTGAACGTTTACTCCACAACTCATACAGGAATAAAGATTGTTTCCATAGGTGAATTATACCTTTGCAAAGGATTTAGCACTATGCTTAGTGAATGAGATGAAATTCTGCTGATTTAAAGTGGACCTAAACCCAGTCACTTCTCACCTGTCCCAGGTACTGCAATCTTCTCCCTTCTCTCCTTCCATATCCCGATCTTTGGCCATCTTAATTTGCTGGTTGGGATTATCTAACTCCCGTGCCGGTGCGTGGAAGATCATTCAGCCCTGGCACCTGCAAAGGGAACTGGCATTGCTGGGTATACCTGGCATGCTGATCGGGTAGACAGGAATAGTTATTGGACATCACCTGTTCCTTTCTTTAATAGGCACCTGTCTGTTTGCCAATTTTCAATGCCAAACTTTAGTTGACCTTCCAATTTTTTTCCTTACTCATGATTGGGTATTTTAACGTCGCTTTCACTAAGCTTAGTGACCTCTTGCCTAAATTCCTTTAATATTTTACTCCCATTTAAATAATTTAGAAAATGTGTGAAACAACTTATACTCAAACATTTTCCAATGAAATACCATGTGATTAAAGTTGGGTGAATCCTAGGTGAAAACATTTCTATATAGAAAATAAAAGCACGCATTTCTGTAAACGGAATCTTCCGTAGAAGCTGATTCATTTTGGATGAAGCGACACTTTAAAAAGGGTGTTGTTAGGACGTGATTCTTCCGAGTGATACATCCAGGGGCCAGCAAAGCTTGCAGTGTTCAGCCGCTCTGCTGATCTGATTGGCTGGCAGCCCTCTTGTGCTTTTATAACGATAAATAGCCATTCTGAACAAAATGTTCGAGCAGAGTAGTCTTTGGACGTATGAATTAATTATCCCATGATGGCCAGCTTTAATTCAGGCAATGAGACGTTATTACTGAATAATCCCAAGATAAACCTTTTAGCTTTCCTGCTCCCTCAATGCTGTAATAACCAGGGCTGTTTTTAGCTTTTCTGCTACCCTGGGCACACATGAGTGATGCACCCTCTCATCCATGCCTTGGTCCTTTTGTCGCCAACCCAATAGTGTGATTATAACCATGGAAATTGAAAACAGAACACTTTGTGGATCTGAAACAAATCATAATTATTTTATAACAGTGTTAGAGTAAATTTAAACTGTTTACAGCTGCACTATTCAACTACAAGGGGCAGTTCGGATTCTCTTTGTGCAAGGTTGTGTTGGCTTTGTGTTTGTGGCAGGGCTGGGCACAACATTTGGCTTTGGAGAAAGAAGGACACATCAATGGCAATGGTAAAGTGTGCCATGTGCTATGCACCTGGGAGCAGCTAGCCATGCAGTTTTAAACCTCACATCCTAAAAGTTGGCCATTGACCATTCCATGAGAACCTGTCACCCCTTCAATCTGCAGCTTGTGTTTTGCCGTTATGTATTCTGCCCACCCCTCTATGGTATGGATCAGATCTGTTTAACATGGGAGAACCCCTTCTATAATTATTATATCCACAGCTCACAGTATATTAGCTTGGAGGTCATTGAGAAGAATGTCTCTTACATTACTGGTCATTGGGATAAATGTCACCCTTAAGCTGCGTACACACTTCCAATTTTTATCTTTCAAAATGAACGACGAACGAACGACGAACGATCGATTGGGCAAAAATCGTTCGTAAAAAAAGTAACCAACGACGCCGACGAATGAGGAAAGTCGTTGGAAATGAACGACCGGCGGATCGGATTGGACGACGATCGTTGACCATCGTTCGTGTGTACGATCGTTCATTGATCGTCCATGGTCTGAGCATGCGTGATGAACGAACGTTCGCTCACTTCCTGTGGTGCACGTAACTTCCTGTATCGTTCAAACGATCGCATCTATTGTGTGTACAATATCTACGAACGATCGTGTCGTTATCTGTATGTTCAGGATCGGTGCTATACGATCGTTCGCAGATATCGTGCAGGATTGTTCGTCGTTCGTTTACCAACGATAATAATTGGAAGTGTGTACGTAGCTTTACAGATCAAAAACAAAATGCCAAAAACATCATTGATGTCACTTAAACTGACCTGAGGGTACAAATTGTTCAAGGGACCCCTAGCAATCTCTGGAGGAAAAAATTGATATGTGCAGAGAAACGCGACTTTAACGGCATATATAAAACTCCTAAAACATTTTATTGGTACATCATATTAAAAAGTCAAGTAGGAGACATTGATTTTTGCATTGTCCCAGAATGGGAACCACTGTGTCCCTATATTACAATATACAGATATACATCCACTTCTTCAATAAAGTATCAACATAGATACATAGTTGAAACATTATAGCAAGTGTCACAAGAAGTGCCAGTTTATCATCAACACGTTTCGTGGTGTAACACCACTTCTTCAGGATGAAGCTTAATGAGACCTGAAATTTAGCAAATATAACATGAAAATCCTGCAAATTTGCTTAATACTTCATTTTTTAATTGTCTTTATTATACTTTAACCACCCTAGCGGTAACCCCGAGTGTGACTCGGGGTAGAAAAAAGTTGCTGAAAGCGGTAACCCCGAGTCACACTCGAGGTAGGTAAACCTATAGGAAGTAATAGTAAATACAGCCTAACCTGATCCGCTGGAGTCCTGCGCCATCCTGCGCCGTCCATCACCACGATCTTTGTCTTCTCTCTTCTTCCTCCGGCGTCTTCTGCAAACGATGAGTCACCGGGGGAGTTCCCGGGGACTTTGGTGCGTGTGTACGTTGCCGTTGGGGAGGGGTGGGAAATTCAAAATCCATTTGTATTGCATTCAATACTTATTCAAACTGTATTGAATGCAATACATTGGATTTATAGGTGTAAAAGCAGTATATTGTTTTCAAGAACATTTATTTTACAGTATATATATATTAGTATGAGTATAATATTTTGTTTTTTAAATTAAAAAAAATTTAAAAAATTATATATATCTATATTAATTTATTCAATTTATTATTTTTACATGATTTTGTGTTGCAAACTTTAATATACTCATACTAATATATTATAGTGTGAAATAAATTTTCATGAAAAACAATGTAATGCTTTTAGACATATAAAACCGTAAAGAAGTTAACCGCTAGGGAGGTTAATACTCACTAGTAAATTTAATGATACACCATAAAATCAAAATCTAGTATCACTTTTCAAGCACCAAAGCAGGTTATAAACTGCTCATGGAACCCTTAGCAATCTCTGGAGGAACCCTGGTTGAGAAACACTGGTATAGGTGTATTAATACTCATATCTTAAAGCAGAAAAAACTGACTTACCTTTACTTCTGCAGATCTGGAGCTTTCCTGGATTGGGTCCCGCGCCATTCTGGAATCCACCTTTGTCCCGGTTTGGAGGAAGCATCCAGGCGCCGCAATATTCTTCCGTCTTCTTTCTTTTTCTGACTACGTCTCCCGATCTCTCACTGTGCATGCGTGAGATCAGCATATTTTCCCCAATATAGCAAAAAGCCCCTTCTGCACATGCTCGATCTTAGACATGTGCAGAAATAGCAGTCAGAAGCCTCCTGGATGCGTGACGTTAGTATCTCAGGAGGCTTTGCGCTCCCATTCTGTCTTATCGCCACAGGGATAAAAACAAAAAACATTACCTTAAATTAAAGGGTTGCCTACCCCTTTATGTAAAGTAAACATTTTGGTGATCAGTCCACTTAAAAGTGAATCTGTTGGTCAATTTTCAGCACAAATTCATTCCTGACTGGCAAAGAATTTGGCATTATTTCTTTACAATAGCTCGGTCTTCTATCATTGAAACTCCTTGAATTTCCTTGGTCACTCCCCCCCGGGTGATCAGGCTGAAACTTTGTTAAAAAAAGTTTGCTGATCTGTATAGGACACATCCAATAGGATTTGTTTTGTTCCTGTGTTTTAAAAAAACATTTAAAAAACCTTTATAATGCATTATACATTCATCTAGAACCTACAGATGTTCGGGATATAGTAAGGGGCAGTATGGAGAAACATTGTGAGCACAATATTGAACCTGTCCGGGCCGAATAGAACTCCATCTTCCTCACTTTAGGGGCCAATGTCCTCCTAGTTCATCCCAAGCCACATACATAAATCACAAGAAGGGCTACCAAACTCAGGATCCCGCAAGAAGCTTTATTATTCACAGCATACGCTCCTTCAACTGACGCATTTCACTTCTCAGAGCTTGATTGTATGTTTTGGGAGATATTGGTATACAGTATTCAAAAGTGCAATTCTTTCATCAAACCCCTTGTTAGTAGGAACTTAATAATGATGCATGTAACATTTATTAAACCCATGTCCAGCAAAGAAATGGAAGCGGCTTCTATAAAGCAAGTAGGTATGTTTTGAGTTGAAAATACATGTAAAATGTGTCTAAGATGCAAGGAGTAAAATAAACCCGGCAAAAGGCAAATCAATCTTCTAAAAGTATCTTTGATTTTTTTTAAACTTTGTAAAAAGTTCAGTTCATATAACCACTTGTGTGTTTTGACCCAAAGAGAACTCTTAATTAAGTCCTAATCATAGCTGAGCTATAATCATGACCTCTCTGTAGGTTGAAACGCGTCAGTGGTTACATGGACCGACGCTTCACGCTGCTAAAGGAATAAAGGATATTTTTAGAAGTCTCGATTGGAATGTTCCGGTTCAATTTACAACTTTTATTTTAGATGTATTTTTACATGCATTTTTACTGCGCAAAATACATTCTTGATTTTATCACAGCCTTTTCCTACCACAATTATCATTCATTTCTAACACAGATTTGATGAATCACACTTTTAAACACTGTAAAACAATATTCCGAATGATCAAGCTCTTTGTGAAATGCGTCAGTGGATTCCATTTACTGCACACATGTGGACAGTGAAAGGAGCCTAGCTGTGCATTTTTTTTCCTTATGATTGTGCAGTACTAAGAGGGTTGAATGAATTTACCCTATTTAAAGTAAAATGCACCTGTAACAAATTAAAATGGAATTACAAGCTCAATGAAAAAGCATGTAATACATGAGAAACATGTAATAAAGCACAGGTGTGCATGTGTCTATTCTTTCACATGGATAATTATCCCTGGCAGAAGAAGATGGTGCATGCAGGGAATGGCCCACAGTAGAGTTCCAAGCAGTCAAAAGCAGTCATTTAGGGGTGTAGTGGGCCCAGTTCGGAACGCTGTGCCCTCACTTTTTTCTGGAATGAATTACTCCTATTTTGCAAAGAATTCTTTAGTGGTCCACGGCTCTGGCTGGTCTGACCACCGGCGGGGTCAGGAGAAGGACCCTGCTAGGGGGCGCACTGGACAAAACCGCGGACCATGTCTCCTGTATGGAATTGCAGGCTCAGGGTGGTGGGCCTGCGATGGGAGAGTGTGTGGGTACTCTGGGGAAATGTATTCCTCTTTGAGTGACACATAGGCAGGGGTTTCATGGGCCGGGCACGTTTACATAAAAATGATGTGCATGCACGCTCGCCATGAATAGTACCGTGCCCCCTCTTTTTTGACTACACCACTGCAGCCATTGCAATATGTAGAGGTATCTGTCCAACTCATGATATCACACATCTATGTTTTGTCTCACATTTGCACTAGTGTAGTATTAAATTACCTGTACCTAGGTCCCCGGCCCAGGTTCAATTGATGGACCCCCCACACCAGTATAATGAGTTTATTATAATGGTGAAGATAAGTCATTGCCTCTCTTACAAAGGGAAATATAAAGGATGCCATTGCCGATAAAAAATATTCCCAGCCACCCTTTCTGTTTTTCTAATAATCCATTATTGTGCTAGGGTGCAATCATCCACTCCTGGCCCACTTATAGCTGAACTCCATTGGGATGCCCATCTGCCCCATATATTCATAAACTTTATTCTAGAGGGGGTTCGTAATGCAGAAAAGTACAATATTCCTCCTTCCTGTAGCTAGCAATTTACTTGTGGCTGCCAGTCCTACATCGTATGCACCAATGTTGGCAATTAGGCACCCAAACAACCCGTGTAGAGTGGCTTTGTTGGACTGGTTGTCCATTCTTTCATAAGCAAGGAAGCCTGAATAAGGTAAAGGGTAAATAGCTCTAGATTGGAAAAATGTAGTCCTATGAATAATATCACCAACTGGAATAAACTAGACGTTATCCAAGAATGAGCAAATGGGGTGGGTTGGGTAGAGCTCATCTTTAAAAAAAGAATGCCCTTTATATGGTTGCATTATTATCCAAAACGCCAAACCATTGTGTTGGCCCCTTCAGTCTCACATTTTTGGGGTTTTCCTCTTTATAGGTCATTCTTCCATCATGAGCTTTTTTCTTCTTTAACCTTTGTGTCATATGTTTTCTGTTTCTGGCTTTTAGGGTGCCCCACTCCCACCCGCCATCGTTCATGGTCACACTTCAGCCCGTTCCTGTGTTTGGGTTAGGTCCGTCTGTATGTCCTGATCTGACCTTCATTGCCTTTGGCTCCCGATCCTATTAATCTGTATAGGCTGCAGCTTCTGATTTTTTTTTTCCCCACTGGCTTTGCCTTGTGATCCTGTTTGTATTTGAACCCTGTTGCTCCTGGCTACGTCTGTTCTGGACTGTCTGCTGGGTGCCGACGTTCTGTCTGTTCCCATTTCTTGGCATGGTTTTCAAGCAAGGCCATCCCATGGATGTCATACTGGGAGTCCTCATGGTCCATATATATGCAAATGTCAAAAAAAGGGAGAGGAAAGGGAAAGGAAAGGAAGGGTTTGTGTGGCTAATAAATATATTATGAATATTGCATCATAAAGTAAACAAGGTTTTGTCCTATAAAGTCATAGGATGTGGACTTGTAAGCTATACAATCGACATCTACATGTTAATGTGCTATGAAAGTCTCTAAACTGACGCATTTCGCCTTTCTGGCTTTCTCAGTGAAGGAACACTTAACCCAAAACTTTTAATCCTTGTATATTTTGTGCTTCAATATTCATGATATATGAGTATTTATAAGCCAAAATACCCTTCTGTCCTCTCCTTATTTTTGTTATTTATAATTTAAAAGGGGTGGCTATCTGAAAGCATTCAAGAGAAACTGGGAGGCAAATAATCATATATACCTTCATTTCTCATACAGACTTAAAATTATTATTATTATTATTATTACACAGTATTTATATAGTGCCAACATATGACGCAGCGCTGTACAAAGTCCATAGTCATGTCACTAGCTGTCCCTCAAAGTCATATGTTAATGTCTTTATGTATGTTAAACTCTAATAGGACTTATTTTTATTGCTGGTGGCAAAATGCATGTGTTACAACAAATGCAAAGTGAGAATTTAAATGCCAGCTCCACTTAGTACATTTACTATATTCACCCTTAAACTATAAACTAATAAAGGGACAAAACCTCAACTAACTCAACTAATATATAACAAGGAATACTGCTGAAATAACATTGACATTTTTTGTACCATAATCCACAATTTTGAAATTCTGCACTGTGACTATCCAAAAGAAAATTTTAAGTTGAAATTCTTTTCAAATTTTATTGAATATTGCTAAAACAACAATGATATTTCTATGTATCAAAATCCAAAATTTAAAATTCTGCACTGAAATAAATTTGACTACCAAGAAGAAAAAATTGACTTTTAAATCCACTCCACTGATTTAAATTTTGATTGTTTTGGTAAAATGCATTGGAGTGAAATATCAAGTTATTTTGCCTTTTGTTTAAATGAACCTTCAATAAATCCTAGGGGTTATATAAGTTCCATTTAACTGCCCTGAATCTGTTTTTGCCCCCCACTTCCACATACCCCTCTTTAGTTCCTAAATTTACATTTTTACAAAAAGAAAGTACAATACAGCAACATTAAAAATATAAAATGTAATTGAATGTTACACAAATACATGAAAAACAAATCAAATATAGAAATAAACCAAACTACCCTAAAATGCCCCACACCCCTCAATAAACCCCCATGCCCCCCCCCACAATCGCAAAAAATATGCTCTCTAAATAAAAGTGTGGATTTCTTTTCACCTCTGAATAATGTAATTCCACACAAGAACTTCATCATAATTATCATAATTATATTTTGTTCTACGCATTATTTATACTTTTGAAAATGTTGTTACTTCTTCTATATAGAACAAATGATAATTTATGTTCTCTGTCCATTTCATCAGCTGAGCAAAGGAATTTTTTATAAGCTCCTTTGTTACACTTTAATGAGAATTATATTTGCAAAGTATGAATTGTGGCGATCGAACAGCTTTTGCAAGATGCTTTGCTTTTTTTTTCCATTATTAATTACCAGCTGGGTCCGCGGAGCGCTCTCTGACTGCTGTTTACAGAATGTTGTTCTACTCTTAGAATTGTTCCACTGTTTATCTGACAAAAATAAACTTTAAAATTGAACTACTTGAAGTTGGCAGAAGATAATTAGTTTGTGTCATGTGGAAAATATGTTTTTTACTTACTTCATAATGCTCTGAATAGCCAAATCAGGAGCTTGTTAAAGCCGCACCTCCAATCCACTCAATGTACATTACCACCATCCATATCTTCATCATATATAGGTATAAACCCAAATATATGGAGGGACTGTTAATGATCAAGGACGACTCGGTGGAGAGGGCCATTCTAGGTGTGGCTCCATTATATTATTATTATTATTAAACAGGATTTATATAGCGCCAACAAATTACGCAGCGCTGTACATTATTATATGTTTGGATGGAGCCACACCCTGCAAGTCCATGCCTCCCCGTTGGGAGTGTGGTCCTTGATCGTTGACAATCCCTTGTGTCTGAAATTTCACTTCTTGAACCTCCTTAGCGGTTCATTTCCTTCCGGTTTTACATGTCTAAAAGTGGTACATTGTTTTTCATGAAAATTTATTTTACAGTATAATATAATAGTATGAGTATAATAAAGTTTAAAACACAAAATCATGTAAAAATATTAAATTGAATAAATTAAAAAATCTATAGATTTAAAAAAAAAACACATATTATACTCATACTATTATAGTATGAAAACAATGTACTGATTTTACACATAAAAATCCAATGTATTGCATTCAATACAGTTATTTTGCATTGAACGCAATACAAATTATTTTTGAATTTCCCGCCGCGCCCCACCGGCAAGATACACACGCACTAACGTCACCGGGAACTCCCCAGTGACTCATCAGGTGCAGAAGCCAGCTGGAGGAAGAATAAAGAACACAGAGATTGCGTTGATGGACGACGTGGGACGCCGGCGGATTAGGTGAGCTCTGTATTTACTATTACCTTCCATAGGTTTGCCTACCCCGGGTGTGACTCGGGGTTACCGCTTTCAGCAACTTTTTTCTACCCCAAGTCACACTTGGGGTTACCGCTAGGGAGGTTAAATTATTGATATATGCACAGTCAAGCAAGAAAAAGTTTTGTTCACCCAACATGTTTTGCAGATATGCTGCTTCTTCGGGGATAAATGCAAGGAAACGCTTTAGGATGTAATACCTTACTGGTAATTACCAATTAATCAGAATAATGGCCAGGCCACTTGAACTCTTGTGAACGCTTGTGGCAAGCAGGCAATGGAGCAGAGATAGGACCAGGGTGTCCAAAAACAAGCAGGGACTCCCCTTTGGGTTAAAGGCTAAACCTCCAGCAAGGCAGTAGCAAAGAGGAGAATTAGATTATAACTATAACAACAAACAGCAGCCTCACAGTGTGGAACATCTGAAGGTGGATAACCCAGGGTGTTACTTCTATTTACCAGTAAGTGTTATATCCCATGGCATTCCTTTGTATTTACCCCTGAAGTAGCGGTATATCTGCAAAACGCGTTGGGCACAAAACTTTTCCCTGCCTAACTGTGCATACATCAATATTTTGGTGAAGTGCTATAATTACTCAGACATAAGGGATAGATAATTTGATTATATGGTGTTTAATGACCTTCTGTTTTAAATTGGTACATTTGTTCATGTTTTATATATTTTTAATTTGTGATTGAATCAGTTGTTGCTAAAATACCTCTTTTCATGCTCACTGATGTGGGTTTGGTTATTCTATTTTTAAAGAAGTTTCCAAATTATTCTATCCATTAATTTTATTTAAATATATTTACCCAATGCTATTTCTAATGCATAAATCATTGCATTCCCAGAGTATGGGCCCCTAGAATTTTGCCTTTACCTGTTATATATTGGGGCTAATTTACTAAAGGAATATAGGCTGTTCACATAGCAAAGTGAATCTCCTCGCAAAGGGATAATGAACTTAATTTAGTCAATGAGATGAAGCTCTGCTGACATTAACCAACCAATCACATGCAATAAAGAATCTTGTTTTTTTATTTCCTTGGAGGTGATTGGGTATTGGTGTTTGCAAAGCGAATTTTCACAATATTCATTAAGCTAAGAGATATATCCATTGCAAAGAGGTAATTCACATTAGTAAGGGAAAAGCCTAAATTTATTTAGTAAATCAGCCCCATTCTCTAGAATCCTTTTAAATAAACCTTCAGATGATACAGAATCCTAAAGAAGTTGCAAATTCAATTATTAAAATTTCATATAAGCTTTACCATGTTTAAATCTGCAATTTCATATGAAGAATAACAGATGATCCTGCCACACAGGTTCTTATTCATCACTTGCATTTATCACGGCAATGTCTACTATGCAGAGTAGAGCACATTTGCATCTTTACTTGTCCTCAATTAAAATCCCCATTTGCCAAGTACCAGGAAGAGGGAACAAGTCACATGATCCACTTAATTTCTGTTGTACGGGGTACTTCTCCCTCCTCCTAGATCAGGGGTGTCAAACTCAAATACACAGTGGGCCAAAATGAAAAATTTGGCCAAAGTCGCGAGCCAACCTTGATATTTATTGAACAAATATCTACAATTGAGGAAGGTTGCTAATGAATAATAACAGAGAAGGGGGCGCTTGTGGGTCCTGATTGACAGGCCAGTTGGGATTTGTAGTATTAGCCATGCATGCACTGTCTACCGGCGGACCAGCTCTTTGGGTATTTTCTCGCGGGCCAAATATAATTACAGTGCGCGCCAGATTTGGCCCGCGGGCCTGAGCTTGACACCCCTGTTCTAGATGGATAGGTAAAAAAGTAAATCAGTTGATTTGCCTTGGTCACCCAATGTTGTAACTACATTCAACTGAAGTAGAACATAAGCTCAAACACTGACAAGAAATTGGTGGACACCCCAACGTATTAATGTAGGTGATTCTAATGATGAATGCTGTTAATGCATATAACATACATAGACAGTTTATCAATATTGGAAATAGATATAGTTATTATTGATACTGGAGATAAATATAGAATTCAGGTGCCACATCCACCTAAAAACTAAAATTCAGTATTTATTTCCAAATTCCATATTTAGATTTTTAAGACACCAAATATGATCGACTCATCTTATAACAATAATTAATTATAAACCATAATAGATTTTTTGATTAAATATACATGAGATCTTAGTATACAATCCTTTGTATACTTTGTTGTTGTACCAATTTTCAATTCTTGACGCGTTTCACAACACACTTTGCTTCCTCAGTAAGCATGGGACGTCAAAAAACAAAATATTGCCAAATCTCTTCAAACTCAGTATCCATCAGGACAATCTATCCAAGTGTGTAATCGTACTAGATCCTATAGGGATCCCACACAACAAGGGTAAACTCTGCACACCGCACTAAAATTAGGATATGTTTCACCCTTCTTCATGGTCTTACTTTCCATATCTCAAATCTTTCACTCCCTCTTTGGATAAGGAATCTGTCTTCTGTCCTCTACTCTGTGTTTGTGCAGTCTGCAGAGAGCCTTAAATATTTATTTATGGAATTTGGGAATAAATACTGTATACATAGACATATTAGGAAATTGTGCCTTGTGGCAGCTGTTGGTTGGCAACAGTAATTTTCTGTTCCAAATCAGTGTGCCCCAAATACCGGGGTTAGCCTCCCTTGCCGCCCCAGCCCCGGTGTTCCTGATTTAGGTGACAGTGGCACAGGGTGCCAGAAGGGCACGGGGTAACAGGCCAAGGTCATCAATGTGCTAGCGAATGAGGAACACAAACAATGATCCAAAGCAGGTCGGGTAACAGGTTGAGGTTGGTAACCAGTACAAAATGTCCAAGCATACAAACAACGTAATTCAAGAGGCAAAAATCAAAATGCAATCTGGGACTCCCCAAGCAATCCAGGTCACAGGTCAGGTTGGGTACACACAAAGGTAAATATCCGTCAACAAGGTAGTAAAGGTGTTTTAATATTCTACCTGGTGCTAATTGAGGTGTGCGTGCGCTTGCGCACCTTGGCACACACATGCTCAATGGACATTAGTATGTGCACAATGCTGCATCTGTATGCATGTTCTCTTTTTTACATAAAGTCATAATTGAAGAGTTTCATGTAACTTGCACGGGGCCATGAACTCAACCATTTACCCTGAATTGGAAAGGCAAAATATAGGCCAACCTTACCTTGATGCTCTTTTGGCTGAATGGACATTTTGGTGTGTGGGTGTCCCAAAGGCAAACTCCACAATCGTGTGTAAAGCTTACCAAGAAGAATGGAAGCTGTTATTCACAAAAGGGGTCTGGTTCTTTAATAACACTAATGGCTTTGGAGTGGAATGTCCAAGAAGCTCATAAATAGTCAAATGTCCAAAAACAATTGGCAATACAATATATTACATACAAAGTTTTTATATTTATGTCCAATTTTACATTTTAAGGAGCTGTCATTTGCATTTATTGTGGAGCATACAGTTAATCTAATAGCATATAAACCCATTTATGACATATACTAGTATCATGTCTATTAAACAGAGAAATAAAAGTGATTTATGGAACGATTCCCCTACCCCAGCTGCCTTTATCCCCTTTGTGTCCTAATGGAATCCAGCAAATCTGTTTAGATGTAGAAGAGTAATTAAAACAAAAATTCCTCCAAATCAGGAAAGCTGTTTTTTAGGTGGCTGATGTGCTCTCGCTGGAGAAATGTGGCTTTGGCTTTTACTAAGCTCAACACTTCCAGACATTCCCGTACTGAGAGCTATTCAAAGTGCGGCCCCAGTCCACCAATTTCCTGTTTTTCTGAACATTGTAACAAAAAAAAAAAAAGACCTGCAAAAAAACAAATCGACAATACTGTTGAAGGTATTTGGAAGGACTTTTGCTTAAAGGTTTCCTCCAACCAAGTTGCTACACGCACAAAGGAATTATTATTATTAAAAAAAATGCATATTTTGACCGCTGTGCTTCACTCAGCTCTGCTGAACTGTATGTTTTGGCCATGCATAGAATTAGTCTATCGCAACAGCGATCGCAAAACACCAGACTGCTGTCTGCTGTTTGATCAGCACCTCTCATTGTGCCTGATTTATTGAAAGTTAGAAATGGAAAGCTGGAGAAGATACACTTTCATCAGTGAAGCTGAGTGATCCAGTAAACCTAGAATGGATCTTGTCCTGATTCGAAAACATCTGGTAACCAATGACTCTTAGGAAATCCATTCCAGGTTTGCTGGATCGCCCAGCTTCACTAAAGAAAGTGTATCCCTCCAGCCTTGGAGAGCTTTTATTAATCAGCTCCAAAGTGTTCCCATAAAATAGTTTTTTACACATTTCAAACCATGAATGTGATTGGTGTTCTAAAGTGGACATATCACCCTGATATATTTTTTAGGTGGTGAAGATCTAGGAAATGTATTCTTTTGCCTTGAGCCTAAGTAACTACAGCTAAAAAATGGTTTATCCAAATTTTTTTTATACATGGCACCCTGTTGTACACCTCATTGAAACTGAATCAAACCAATTGGATTAAATAAATGAGGAATATACTTGACTCAAACCCAGTGCCTGCTGCGCCACCCATGCCAACCATTTTTTTATCATTTCATTCAAACAGTGCCTATAGAAAAATAGTGATATACTGATACTATAGATTTGCATTTGTATATTGGTATACTATATACAAATGGCACATAAAATTGACATTAGTGTATTCATTCTCATATATACCCAAAATGCAGATTTGTCATGTGGAAAATATAAGTACACCCCAACATTTCCTTCCACTTCAAATCCATGGAATTAGAATTAAGTTTTCCAGATTGTGTGCCAATAATAAGAGCCTCTTGAGTAAGCAAGCTGGTGGAACTTGTTTTATTTATCCTCAAATATTGAAGATCTGGCCTGGCCTCTTTGATATTAATGTTCCATAGACTCCAGCTAAAACCATTCCAGACATTGAAAGCAAGAAATCAGAATCATAGATGTCAGGTCATAGATATTCGAAGTTTCATCTTGTAAAAGACACCGCATGCACACGGGTTTATTATAACCAAAAAATAATTTTCAACTGCTCTGGACCTTGAAGACATTTTCAGATGAAAAAGAAAGGGGAAAAGGTAAAGGGTTAGACTTGCAAACTCTTTTAATTGGTTTTGACATGTTAAAGGAGCTGACGCGTTTTACAAGCACGTTTATCCTTAAAGTCAATTTCCCAATAATAACGGGGGAATGGGGGAGTGGAGTCCAAATCACAATTAGCAATTTTCCAAAATAAATTATCCTGCACAGTCGACTTGTGAGCTTCCAAATCATCCAAGTAATCTTTGAGCAGCCACAAATTCTTGGATAACATTAAGTGTAATAAATTGTAAGCTGAAATTCGAGAGGGCAGGAAAGGGGACAACTGTTAGATGAACAGTGCAAAGTACATTTTTAGAACTTAATATCCTAAATAGTATTTTTTTTTAGATGGAGTTTTACTGAAATAATAAAGCCGTGAGAGGTGGACATAATAACAGAAACACCTAACGGCGTGCATTAAAGCCCAACTCTCCTCTATCGGGGAAGCTCTTCTTTCCTTGGAGGCTTCCCTATGCTCCATTTCCATTGTTTAGTTATTATTTTCTATTTTTTCTGAATCTCTATGGGACTTTTGATCAATATAAAGTTATAAGATGAATTACTTTTCTTGGAATGACCTAATGGTGCATACATGGTCACTGATCTGGAATGTTGGAACATCCAAAGTTGGAATCGCAGGGAGTTCGAGATCTTTAAAGTTTCTTGTAGCTTCTAGGCCATTCCAGAGAAGTCCTCATACCTAATGACTCCTACAAAATGGACATTAGGGTGTAAATAAATGCAAAGGTTTGTTTTAGTATTGAATGAAACAAGCCCCAAATAATGGCAGCCTTCATATGTACACCATGCTCCATATACAAGCCACAGAAGAAGATTTACAAAACTTTACATTCTGGAATATGTTAGACGAGAACGTAATATTCCCACCACTAATTGGTTATCTTCAAAATAAGTCTTCTCCACTAGAGTAGGGAGTGCCACTGCGTCCACTTGGCAAAGGTTTTCATGGATGCCCAGTGAGACAAGAAGAAAGGGAGACATCACCAAAAAAACCCAATGGCTAAAAGAGGGGGGGTGTCTGACCCCACCATGGCCCCACCATGGAAAGTAAGATACAAAGCTCCTAAATGGGGTCAGAGACAGCAACAAAATTAAGACTAAACCTAATTAAACTCTTCACCAGTAGAAAAAAAAAAGGTTTCAGCTGGTGTTCCGCTTCAAAGATTCCCGGACGAGGTCATTGTGCATTTTTTCATATAATAAAAAAAGTTTCCCTGATCCGTTCTGGAATTGCGAGTTATCTGTCGATGCATATTTACCGCTGAGTGAAAGCGTATGTCAGCAGAAGACTCGCATTCTGTCAACCACTTGGCAATACGTTGAGGAGATTCAGCCAAATTGGCATGGCCGGTTGTAGGGCCTGATTAGATGTCTGCTGCCCCCAAACTAATTATCTCTGCTCATTCAGTGAGAAGCATGTAAGCCAACGAAGCCGGGATGATTACCATTATGCTATTGGCATTTGGTTAATAATACACATGTGATAGTAATTCCACCAGAGGGACGGCAGCTACTGACCTCATACTGGATATATTGTTTGGGAAAGAATGATGAGCCACACGTACCATGCGTCTCATAAATCCAGCAACATTTTCATAGTGCTCATTAATAGCTAAGCTTTGCAGTAATACTCACTAGCCCTCATCAAAAAAGACCTGTTAGAAGAGAAAACATCAGGATTCAACACTTTTTAATTGACTGACCAGCAGCAAGTACACAGGGCCAGGCCGAGTTGCATTTGTCCCCGGAACACTACTAATAATTTAGGATGGGATGGTGGCCCTAGGTGGAGATACTTCTCCATTTGGGCATTCTTCAGAGAGGGACCTGCCATTACTAAGAGATGGTGGCCATTGTACAGTTAACTGGTTCACCAACAGGAACTGCAAAGCAAGCTGATTCTGAGAAAGGTGTGAAAGAACCTGTGACTTCTAGGACTTTCACCATGCCCACAACTTATGGAACCTATCCCAACCAAGAAGGGGCCACTATATTTGTAACCAGTTCACCCCTGGTTTAGGAGTCCTGATTTAAAGTGACACTGTTGTTGTCCACCAAACTTTCCCAATGTGAAAGAAGATATATTATAAATACATTTCTGGTGGCTCATGCCATCTATAATAATTCTGTGGATGCTTTCTTTAGATTCTTCAGTGTCCAACACTTTTGGGAAAGTTGGATGACTGTGATCAACCCTAAACACCATGGTTTCCTTTACTGACCCCTATGTCAACACACAGCACTTACATTTCATAAGTGTTAATTGCACAGGAGTCTTATGGAGGGGCAACAACAGTAAAAATGTTGAATAATTAAGAACTTATATTTGGGGCAACAGCAGTGTAATTTCAATTTATTCCAGGTCTGTGCTTTAGAAAGTCAAAGCCAATAAATCACTGTGATAGCCAGGCAATATTACTGAGTAGGTCAATAGGCTACGTATTGATGATGACCAATACAGGGGTGGAGCAAGATGGGGTTTTGTCCCCTCCTCTAGAAAACTAGGAGCACCTTATCCAAATATCGGTGTTTCATGGTGGCTGCTTAAAATACCATTGTACATGTAGGCAATTCTGATTCTGGGCGTGCCTGCTCCCCCAAGCTTTATCAGTTTTGTCCAACTCCCCGGCCAATCAGGAAATAGTCTCCTAATCATCCCTGGCTATTTAGCTAGCTCAGACACAACACTCAGTGTTTGTGCAATGTGTCTCCACTAGTGCCGAGCCCCCTAGCTTCTGAGCTAGTTCCTGTACACCTGTTGCTTGATTCAGTGTTTCCTCTGTCCAGCTCCGGTGTTACCCGGTCTGTTGTTTCCCGGTCTATTGTCTCGTGCTGTTCCAATGTTCCTCTCTGTCTGTGGTTATCCCTGTGTCACCTGTACCTCCTGTTGGGTCCAGTGTCTCCTGTGTTCCCTGTGTCTCCAGTGGCCCCTGTTTCACTGTTTATTTCTTGGATCCCTGGTATTTGACCCCTGGCTTGCCACCTGACCTCTCTTGCTTGCCGCCTGCCTTGACCCCATCCCCACCCCATAGTGATTTGGTACAGTGTATCTTCCTTCTCACCCTGGTGTGCCCAAGGACCGCAACCTCGCAGTAACCAGCAGCTCCACATCCTATACATCCTCACCACTATAGGCTCCAGAGAACATCTGGTTGCCGCTTAGACTCTGCGTCTTGGCCCTTCCAAAGGCTAACACCCCTTTTTTTGCGTAGCACCCCCTAGTGACCCTGTCTCCCCTAGTATTAAAATGGTGAGCTAAAACATCTACTGGATTTTTACGTCTTGGATAAAAAATTCCACCATATAAATCCAATGTATAACAATATCATGTACAAAAGTCATAGTTCCCAACTCCCTGTTCTTTTCAGACTTTTGGGTTCTTCTACCCATCTTTGTTTTCCAGCCAAGTCATTATATTATAAAAACCAATATGGAGTCTATCAGAGAAGGTGAGAACACAGTGGGGCTGATTTTTTAAGCGAACACGCGCGTGCGAGCGAAGTTCGGATTTTGCTTGATGAATCAGGCTCCCCGTATGTGCAGACCTCTGAACTCATTGCAGGTATAAAACCAATGGAGTCCCATGGAGAGGAAACAATCAAATGGTTTAACTCTCACATTTAAGAATAAAACTTCATACTCTTAAAGCAGATGTATAAAAAATAATTGTTTTGCAAACGATAAGTTCACTATAAAGGAAACAAATTCACCTTGCTTTGCAGCTCCCTGCATATAAATGAGTCCTTCTTTGGGTCATTACTATGATAAATTGAGTTCTGTAAACTGGAAGCTTTCATCCCAGCTGAATATGTAAAAAGGAGAGTAAAGGGAAAACTAAAGTCTGTGCAGAAGACTGCTTGAAAATAAAGTTATTTCATATATATTTTAATATTTGCCTTAAAAAACACATTTTATATAATTATATATTATATTACACAATTTTATGTATTGATATAAAAGTATATTTTACATAAATAGCAAAATGTATACAAAGCTATTCATATCTATATTGCTTTCAGACAGTGGGAAGTCATATACATGAACAGCGATCTCTAAGCACGAAATTGCTTGCCTGCACAGACTCCGAGAATTTGTTTTGCCTGTTTGGGATTTTGTTCTGGCTTAGAGAAAATGTGAATTTGATTAGGAAAATCTGGGCCCGTGTTATTTCGCTTCCTGTTGAAGCACTTATGTCACTTACAATTGCTAGAGTGTTCGTAAACCTTAATAAAATAATGTTTTTCATTACCAGAAAAAATAACATTATTGGTGATTAGCGGTGACAAGGTTTACATTTTACTGAAAGACGATAATCCGCCTATGCTGAGTGCTGGGGATTATGCGGTCAGGAAAATGAATGTAAAGTTTTGCTTATAATGTGCTAAAGGATAAGTATACTTTTGTGATAAAAATAAAAAAAAATGTAATGTAACTTCCTAAATCTGGATGGTTCGATGCGGTCGGATTCAGAAGCCATAAAATGATGATCTATATAAAGCAAAAGCCTTCTGTACACTTTGAGAAATGGTTTGCATATGAAAGGCTCAGTTCATAAAGCTTTAAACCTGAACGCCAGAGATATGGATGAATATGTGGATGAAATATGCATAGTGTAAGGCAGATGTTTCACCTGCCTTTGTATTTTTTGCACTAAAAGTTACACAGCTGTGGCACAGCGGTATTATTAATATTAATAAACGGTATGTATATAGCACCAACCTATTACACAGCGCTGTACAATAAATAGGGGTTGCAAATGACAGAACAGATACAAACCATGAGACGGGGAAAAGAAGACCCTGACCTGGGAAGAAGAGCTTACAGGTGGGGAAAATAGTACACACTAGGAATAGGAATATAGATTGGTGGGTGGTAGTGAGGGTTTTGGAGACAGAAGAAGATGGTTAGGAGAGTTTAAAAAGATGGGTGTTGAGTCTTTTTAAAAGTTGCGAAAGTAGGAACAAGCCGAATTGGAAGAGAGTCGTGGCAGCCGCGTGTGTGAAGAGGTTATGAGTGAGGAAGTCATTAGTAGGTCATTGGAGGAGTGAAGAGAACGGCTGGGGGGATTTTTCTATCAAGGCAGAAAGGTGGGACAAGAACTGTGGAGAAATTGAATGCAAAGCACAGGAACTTGAATTTGATTCTAAGGTGAAATGGAAGCCAATGAGGAGAACTACAAAGAGATGCAGCAAAAGAGGAGCGTGGGAAGGATGGATGAGTCTGGCTGCAAACCTTGTTTGGCAGGCTAGGGGATGTTCTTTGTTGCAGTTATCTAGTTTGTAAAAAGAGAAGCAGAAGACTGGTGAGTTTACCTGCCTTTCACTTTGCTTTCTCATCCCATAAGCTCCTAGCACTGCAGCACAATGACCCTGATTTATTAAAACTCTCCAAGGCTGGGGAGAATACACTTTCATCAGTGAAGCTTGGTGATCCAGCAAACCTGGGATGGATCTGGTACATGATTCAAAGCATCTGCTAGCAACTAGCAAATGACATTACCAAAATCCATTCCAGGTTTGCTGGATCACCCAGCTTCACTGATGAAAGTGTATTCTCCCCAGCCTTGGAGAGCTTTATTAATTCAGGCCCTATGAATTTGCTAGTTCCCTCATTTTCAGTTCCTCTGTACACAGAATAAAAGCGACTGATACCATGTCACATCCAGGTATTTACGATTTGGGCTTTTTTCCACACATTTATTTCTGTACTAATGATTACAAAGATGCATACATTTATGTATTCTATATCTTTAGTACAAGGAGATTGATTTCATTTTAGCCATGGCAGATCATTAGTATGTGACCTCATAAACACTTCTTTGGCTGAATGGGCACAAATTCCCACAGACCCCCTCTAAAAACCTAGGTAAAGCCTTTCCAGGGGAGCTGGGACTGGTTTGGTCATTTACCCAATAGTCATTTAGCAGCATCTACGTATGGTGGTCTGCTTTTCCCCATATGGTGTATATTAAAGAATTCATTGAGTTTTAAAGGCATGTTCATTTTTTTTCATTTCTCAGACTTTCAACTCTTTTTTGGGAACTGGACAGCACTGGGTACCGGACTAGTGTAATAAGAAATTACATTCCTATACATTTACATTACATCATCAAGTACTGCAAAAAAAGTTTAAACTGAAATATGCAGAAGAGACATAAGAAGTTCACAATATATCTGATCAGAAATATTACTTTGTAAAGCTGTATATTTAATGTGCATTTATTGATATATAGACCTAAGTCCATGATATGGTAAATCTATCACAAATCTGGACAATACAAACCAAATAAATAAAAATCTACATAAGTAAATGTGTGATATATTGAGATATATTTTCAATATGTGAAAATTGAGTCTCTCAGTCTCCAATCTTCAGTTTTTTTTTGGTTGGTACAGTATTTCTTGGCCTTTTTAACATAGGGGAACACTTGAAATAATTTTTAACCATTTAACCATTACTTTATCCACAAATCACAGTATATTAGTATTGGGGTCAGTGGGAATTCCTCTCATATTGCTGGCCATTGGGAAGAATGTCACCTTTACAGATAGCCAAAAAGATCATTGGTGACCTGAGAGGTCCTGATTGCGCATTGTTTAAGGAACCCCCAGCAACCTCAGGAGGAACCCTATGCTTAAGATACATTGGGTTAGCAAGCTCTTTCATAAATCCTGAACCTGTAAAATAAAAAACATTTTGCACCAAGGAAACATAAAGAAAACTTAAACAAAAGATAATAAATATTTAGGTTTACTATGAATTGTAAAAAATTCATGCTAACTTTATATCAGGGGTCGGCAAACTTTTTGGACTACCAGGCCATTTCAGGAGGACAAGGAGGCACACTAGGCCATAAGAAACAAGGTGTCCAAGGTTTTTTTCCAACCGTGACTGCAAGCGAGCAGCCTCAGTCTTCCGCTCATCCGAGGTGTAGTCTCTGTACGTGTGCACGTGCTTGGCATCGAAATGACCCTTGAGATTCAACTGCTTGAAAGTGCTGTTGGTGTTGTTGCAAACTAAAAACAGGGCTTTGTTGCCACGTAGGACGAAGACTAATTCGTCAGTCCATTTGGGGTTGAAGACACAACGTTCAAGGTCAACCTTCCAGAGACTGGTAGCTGCGCCTTGCTTCTGCTCTTTTGGGGTTACTGTGCGGGAACTCGATGGTATCGCGGGAACTTGCAATAACGCGACAATTTAATTAGGCCGGATCCGACAATAAATAACTAGGGGGGCGTTAGGCCGGACTGGAATACTGGCTAGGCCGTGTCCGGCCTAAGGGATGGAGTTTTCCTACCTCTGCTTCTATCATACTATATCCATAAAGGAAATAAAATCCTAGTTGTAACTCAAAGTTAATTTAAAAATAACAATATATGATATATAAATATTTATACTTAATGTACAACTCTCCCTTGCCAAAATTTAGAGAAGCCACTTCCATTGGTAAACTATTCAGAATACAGGTAGTACCCGAGTTAAAGACATCCGACATACAGACGACTCCTAGATACCAACGGGGCTTCCCTGCTTGCTCCTGTGCGGGAAGGAGGCTTGGAGAGGAGAGCGGGGCAGTTTACATGACTTGCAGAAGAAATCTTTTGCTAAACACAGCTGAGGTTGTGGGTGAAGAGTGGAGCTGATCTGTAACATCTTCTAATTCTTTAATGACCAAGACAAACTCTGCAGCTGATTCATTTTGCATATCAAAGCACAGCTTGCTCCAAAAGTTAATCAATGTCCAGGCTCCATAAAGTTTTTTTTTTGCTTTGTTTGTGATTAACTCACGGTGAGGATTTTATACAGTAACTGACACCTCACTGCCTAATTGTATGTTGAGACAAACATCTGTCCTAATTGCATTTATTAAAATAATGTACCTGTTCTGACTTACATACAAATTCAACTTAAGAACAAACCTACAGTCATTATCTCGTATGTAACCCGGGGACTACCTATATAGACATATGGTGCATTTTCTCTTCACCATATATTTTACCAAGTTAATTTCCCCAAGACATTGAGTTCCCCCATTTGTTGCCCTGATTTTTCCTTTTGCAAATCACAGAAACGTGAAGCCATCATGTAAATCAAAGCTTTATTACATGCACTCCTCATACATCAGCAGCCAATGGGAGTGGTAAGAAATAGAGGGGGCTTAGCTGCTGACTTTCCAGTAAAAGTCAGAATTTGAATATCAGTAACAATGTTGTTAATGATCTTTTTGGGTAAAGAAAAATTGGTTTGTTGATGTAGCAGATGGAAGGTATCGCTGTGTTGACACACTCCAGGAGCAGAAAGGTTCACTAAGCCTTTAAACAATGGCAGGTTTTCACTTGCAATGTACAGCTCATTACCATTCACACTTCCTGCCATCTCCAAACCCTCACAATATTATTTTTGCAGAGTTGATACACAAGAAAGTACACCATGCATACACACGAATGGAGCCTGCCCTGTGGCAGTTCCTCCCTGTCTTTATTCTGTTAGTGCCTAAAGCCATAAAGTAAGGATAGACTGTGCTTATGTCCCCTGCTATCCTTTTCTGCTTGGCGATAATGAAAAATGCTGGATTTAGTTGGCAGTTCCATAAAGCGGTGTCGGAACTCACTGCCAAAGAAGTTAACTGATTGGCCGGATGTCTTTGTCTCCTTTTTAAGGTATTAAAGAGCGTATTAGATTATAAAACACAGCTGCTGTTGTGCTTTGCATCCTCCAATAAAAAGAAGTCAATTATTAAACAAAGTCAAAAATGAAGCAAGCGGGGCCAATTTGTGTTTTAAAAAATTAAACTATGCGCTAAACAAACACAAGGCTGTTGGGAAGAGACTTGGATGGGAAGGTGTGCTTTATTAACATGAACCATGTGAATTTTATTTTCAATAAATTTAGTTACAGGTGAAGATAAATCTGTTTCTGTTATCATGTCAGCCATGAACCTGCCTGAAAGTAACATTGAAACTTATAGCAAATGAACCATGGCGTGTCTATTGTTAGTGTTCTTTAAAGTAAAATCTAATTATATCAGAGATTACATGAGCATTACATAATAATTACCAGCATATTATTGTAAAAATGAATAGACTGTGATATCTATAATATCTTGCAAATGGATTAATTGTATATTC
>NC_092869.1:42206929-42214415 GCF_032062135.1 Pyxicephalus adspersus | reverse complement strand
ACTGGTCTCTTGTGATTGGATAGGCTGCATTCTCAGTGGTGATACCACCCCATAGTAAATTGTTATTCTCACCAAATGATGTCAATAAAGTCTTGTGATTAGTTAAGCAGCAATTACTGCATATAATTAGTCTTAATTTACAATGGAAGGAACTTACATATAATGCTCCATAAATTAGTGAATGTTTTTGAAAAACAAATGAGATTAAATGTCAGTATTTGTCAGGGTGTGTCTCTCCTTATAATGGGCAATTACAATCATCTCTTCTTTTTTCCTATTAAATAAAGTTTAGCAGTAAACAAGTTTCATGTATTTGGCAAAGAGAAGGATAACATTTCTTTCCTTCTCTTCTGGGCACAAAACACTGAAAATTAATAAAGTAATTTCACAACCTCTCATATTTCCATATTACTTTCATAACTATAATGATTATTTTCTGAAATATTTAATACTGCCATCGAGGACACCATTCTGACTAATCTGGTATTAAAAACAAAATGTACAATGCTTCCATCAGTAGTGTGTACTGTAATGTTATGGATGAACATTTTTCTATATAATAAAACAGCTAAGAACAGCACAATTATAAAATACTTCGATCATTAAAAATACTTAACAAAATTTTAGAGGATTTATTGTTCTGTGTACTCAAAAAGCTTAACACGTCTTTGCTCCCATCAGATCGGTCAAATATAGAACTTCATACATTTTGTTGTACTTTTTCTGTAAGTTACAATTCCTGTGCTGCCAGAAATCTTGAGAGCTGACAATTTCTTTTGCCCTATTTTTGTGCTGAATTCTTATCAGTTACATTGTTCTTAGCCATCCTTAAAGGACCTTTAGAACCATGCCCATATGTAATAGAGAAATGGAGAAGGGGGGGAATTCTGTAGCCCTGATTTTTTTCTGTTGTCCTGATTTATTAGAATAAGTGATCGTTGTTCTCCAACAACTGGAAGTAGATTACATGCAGAATAAAAAGAAAACAAATGCAACCAGCACATCTATAGGCTGGTAACCTACAATATATGATAATTTAGTCCTGGGGTTAGGAAACATTGCAAGGGGCCTCTAGGATGTCACATAATGCCCATCCCAAGGGCCCACTCAAAAAGAATATGATTTTGTTTTAGTACCCCATGCTGTACCCCCCCCTAAGAAGGGGGTACAGCATGGAGTTGTGGTTTTACATAGATCCAAACCTTATCTAAATGACATTTAGTTTCAAAAAGCTATGCATAGTGTAATGCATATGATATTGTGTTTCTTTTTGTTGCAATTGTTTCTGGTAATGTTCTTGGTTGCCTTTATACTTTTTTTTTTTCAGTGGTTATATGTGTTTCCTTTGCTATGTTATTGTATTTTTCAAAAAAAAAAAAAAAAAAGAAACCTTTGCATCAGAAAAAATTACAAGATATTTTTTTTACCATATTCCCTTATTCTTGTTATCCTTTGTTGCATTGCAGCTTATGTCCTCCATCACCGCTTATTTTCTAAATGCAGAGGCATCAACTTCAATGCACATCCGGATCAAATTCCTATTATCCTTAAGTGATAACGGTCTATACCTAAGCATTTCCTGCTTCATTGGGGGGTCATGTGACATGGTGATGAGGCAGGGGCACAATTGAGAGACAGATGCCCCCCTAACCCCACAATAAGAAGTACTGGAATAAGAAACTTTAGCTGCATGGTTGAACATGCCTGCATTTGAACAGTTACTTATTTACTTTTTGATATAAACAAATGGGTCAAAAATAAAATGCAAGAGAGCAATTGAAAAAAAAGAACAGAGCTTTCCCCCCTATAGCAAAAAAACAACCTAAAGAAGGACTTTCATTGCAGAATCAACAGTTAATATTTTAATGAAAGGTGCAGATATAATGAGATGAAGAAAAATGACTTATCAAAGAACTTGTTCATATTAAAGTTTAAATGGCGTGTCTATTGTTAGTGTTCTTTAAAGTAAAATCTAATTATATCAGAGTCTGGTTTAGGTAAAGTTATCTTTGCTGCACCGTTGTAAATGCTCAATGTGTGTAAAACAGACTTAATGTGAGAAAACGAGAAGCTAAAACTGAAGAAATAAACTTGGAAGTGAACATTGATTTAAAAAAAAAAAAATGGCAATGTTACTTGGGTATAGTTTGCATTGTCTTGGCTAATCCTCCTCCCTGTGCCGGAGTGGCTCTTTAGGTTGCCTTGGACAGTTCTATTTAGCAAGGTCCAGGACGCTCACTCCCCAAATGCCACCAAAGGCTAGTTAAGACAAAGGTTACTGTACAGGCATTTGGATAGGCTCCACTGCAAACAACTTGTCCTCATTCCAGTTGAGCAACTGCAAGCAGGGACATTTTCCACATAGGCCATCTAGGGACAGGCCGAGAGATTGGATGGGATTAAAGGAAGCTGCATAAACATGGGTTACGGAACGCAGCCCATATCGGGCGCACAGCCTGTTAATGAGCAAAAAGTGTTTTACCACCCATAGTGCAAATAGAGTCACACCTTCCCATGAAACAATACATAGCTGCAGGCTGGCATCCTGAAACTGGCACAGGCTCGCAAGATATGAATAGGCATTGTTCAGAAAATTTGGGAGGCTGTCAAAAAAATTTGGAACTGGGTAGTCAGTGCAATAATCTCCAGTGAATCTGTAATAGGTGCCTGTTACCCGAGCAAAAAATGAGTAAATGTTTGGGTGAATGGGGCTGAGCTGAATTATTGGCTGGCTTCAGATGCCCCCTTTGGTGAATCAATCAGTGAGATTTTATGAGTCACAGTGTGCCTCTGCCCTGTCCAAAAAGACCATTAGGAGGGTGTCATTCTCTTGCAAGTTTGCTTACTTGTATTAGTTTATTCTAGCAATTCCTATGATTCTAAAATGAATACAGGTAGTCCCCGGGTTACATACGAGATAGGGGCTGTAGGTTTGTTCTTAAGTTGAATTTGTATGTAAATCGGAACAGGTACATTATTTTAATAAATGCAATTAGGACAGATTTTTGTCTCAGCATTTTATTAGGCAGGATGGTGTCAGTTAAACAAACACAAACAAAGCAAAAATAAAAACTTTATGGAGCCTAGGCATTAATTAACTTTTGGAGCAAGCTGTGCTTTGATATGTAAAAAGAAACAGCTACAGATTTTGTTGTGGTCATTAAAGAGTTACAAGATGTTGCATAAGGGATCATCCCCATAAGATCACCCAAACCTTAGCTGTGTTTAGCAAAAGATTTCATCTGCAAGTCATGCAAACCGTCCCCTCCAGCCACATCAAGCCTCCGTCCTGCACACAGCGAGCAGGGAAGCCCCGTTCATATCTAAGAGACGTCTGTATGTTGGATGTCCTTAACTCGGGGACTACCTGTATATCACAATGATAAGTATGAAAACACACAAACATGCTTTTATGTAACTTTCTTTTTCTATCATTTGCTTGCTTTTTTACATTTACTAAGCCAGGCCAACATTCACTTGTAAGGTACATACAGACTTTATTAAGAATGGAATGATTCATTCATTAGGTAAACCTTTATATTTTACATATTGATTTGCCAATACCCAGGTGTCAGTGGCTGCAGGATTTTGGTTATAATGTAACTAATGACATATGACATCTGCTTTCCTCTTATCTCTAAAGTGATAGTAATAAGAATACAAGATCCGTTACACTGAAACATGATAAGATATGAGCAGGACAAACCAAAATCTGCAAACTAAACAAGCTTTAGACAGAGGCAGATCTGAACAGTTTAGCATTCAATTGGCCAACCCATTATTGGTTAAAAATGGAATTTTAGTTGAAAGTCCCTAAAAAGTCCCCAGGTAAAAAAGTTATTGGAATGTAATTTGGATATTAATGATTGTTTGTACACAAGGCTCAACATGCATACTTTGACTGATATTGACCAACGTCTCTGAACTACTCATGAGCCAATTGAGAATTGGAAAATAAATTGATGGTGGAAGTGTTTACCTTTGATTCATTTTACAGTCAAATGATTTTTGATTGGAAATTGATTGGGAGTACAAGAAATGAAATCAAGGAATGCTGCTTCTTACTGATGGTCAGAACCCTCCAAACCGATAGTTCACTTGTTGGTAGTCACTAGTCATGCATACTTACGTCTCTTGGAGAGTCCACTACCTGCTCTTCCATGGTTTTCTAATGTGCCATAGGGCTCTCTCTCTACTGGACCATTATTGTATTTTACATATGAAGATTAGAGAATGCAAGAGGATGAGTATGCCCATGAAGACCTCCATAGGGGGTGATGGAAAAATAGCAATAGAAAATGCTTGACCTTGGAAGACCAAAGGTCTACAAGATTCCAGTACTCCTTCCACCTGTCCACTTATGGGGAGACCAATCCTTTAAACACACACATATATATAATTCCAGACTTAACTCCATATATAAATCATGTGAAAAGCCAAACTCCACTAACACTTCTGTGTGAGTTACTGTAATTTATAATTGTCAACAATTATAAATTACTTTAAATATATATGTAAACTTCCTGGACAAAAAAGTCCCAAAACCTGTAGGGGCAGTGTTATGATCTGGGGTGCCTGTGGGGGCAGTGTTATGATCTGGAGTGCCGGGGGGGGGCAGTATTATGACGTGGGGTGCCTGTGGGGGCAGTGTTATGATCTGGAGTGCCGGGGGGGGGCAGTATTATGACGTGGGGTGCCTGTGGGGGCAGTGTTATGATCTGGGGTACCTGTGGGGGCAGTGTTATGATCTGGATTGCCTGTGGGGGTACTGTTATGATCTGGGGTACCTGTGGGGGCAGTGTTATCATCTGGAGTATTATTATTATCTGGAGTGCCTGTGGGGGCAGTGTTATCATCTGGAGTGCCTGTGGGGGCAGTATTATTATTATCTGGGGTGCCTGTGGGGGCAGTATTATGATCTGGAGTGCTTGTAGGGGCAGTATTATGATATGGGGTACCTGTAGGGGCAATGTTATGATTTGGGGTGCCTGTGGGGGCAGTGCTATGATCTGGATTGCCTGTGGGGGCTACTGTTATGATCTGGGGTACCTGTGGGGGCAGTGTTATGATCTTGGGTACCTGTGGGGGCAGCATTATGACCTGGGGTGCCTGTGGAGGCAGTATTATGATCTGGGGTGCCTGTGGGGGCAATGCTATGATCTAGGGTACCTGTGGGGACAGTGTTATGATCTGGGGTCCCTGTGGGGGCAGTGTTATGATCTGGGGTGCCTGTGGAGGCAGTATTATGATCTGGGGTGCCTGTGGGGGCAGTGTTATGATCTAGGGTACCTGTGGGGACAGTGTTATGATCTGGGGTCCCTGTGGGGACAGTGTTATGATCTGGGGTCCCTGTGGGGGCAGTGTTATGATCTGGGGTCCCTGTGGGGGCAGTGTTATGATCTGGGGTTTCTTCAGTTGCAATGTTATGTGCCCAAAAAATGAGGTCAGCTGTTCAACTGAATATACTGAATCCCAGGTTTTTCCATCAATGGATTTTTTTCCAGGATTTGTCACCCAAATTTTGGAAGAATGGTTCATACAGCATGAGACATTATTACCCCCCATGTATTTTCCACCCAGGCCTGAACCCATGGAAACTCTTTGGGATGAGCAGGAGAAGACCTTACCCAGCGCTCTCCCATCATCATTACAAGATTTGGGTAAAATAAATGACATTCTAGATGAATAAATATTGAGATATTTCATAACAATAATAAAAATATACACAGTGATTGTATGCTGTAATCAAAGCTGAAGGCAGTCCAATAATAATATGTAATATTGATGAATGTGGCAGTGAATATCATAGTGTGAGAATTATAATACAGCATGGCATGGGTTGGCATTCCCCTTTAACACTGTGATGATGGCATGGTGTATGTACAGCTCTCATAGAGGAGGAATTCTTGGCAGCTGATAGCAGACATGTAAGCAGCAGATCTCTCCCCTGATTGTATAGTGCTTGGGGAATTCCATTCATACATTATGCAGTGAGAATTAGTCATGGAGCTGCATTTCCTCACATATGTCAGTAAATAGCAGGCGGCCATGGATGATGGCTATTATATAACAGATCAAGCCTTGTGGTCAGGGGCCAAGTAAACAGATCTGTATGTGGAGTACAGCTCTGTATGGGAGGGAGACATTGCTGCTGCTTCTGGGTAGAAGTCAGCTGGGGTCACGTGGGAAGTTTAAAGGTCCATCGCATAGACGGTGAGAAAGTCGGCTGCCATGGCATCCTGCTTGTAGAACAGGGTGATGTAACAAAGTCTCCAGCCAAGAATGACAGCACAGCGAGGAGGAATGTAAACGTAATCTATGGAAAGAGAGCAAGACCGCAGAATGAATTACAATGTATTACACACCAACAGAATTCTCTGCTTCCTTCATCCTATATCAGCCAATATGGGTTCATTTCTATCATCTACCTACCTTGTGACTCGGATACCTACATTCTATATAGCTGTCACCCCCTTTAATTTATTTTATATCTATTTCTTTCCCTTCCTTCCTTTCTTTGCCTTCCTCTGTCCCTTTATATTCTTATTCTATCTCCCTTCCCTCTATTCCTCTTCTCCACCCCCTCCAACATTACTAACATTAATATTTTTCTCTAAACAATTCCTTTACTTTTCCCTCCCCTCCAACTTTCTTTCTCTAATTTCTGTCACTATTACTATTCCCCATCTCTTTTTTCTAATATTTGTATATATTTGCATTTACTTTCCTCTCCCCTCCTCTCTTCTATCCCCAGGTCTCCCCATATCTCTGGGAATCTGTCTGTCCCATTTCCCCTTTACACTGTATTAGCTGCTCCCTAAACTTCCCATTCCAGTGTAGAAATCCTGTTCCTTTGCTTCTGTCCCATCCAGAACTATTTTGCAGGGCAAAGGAGCATCTTTTGTAAGCTTTGCATCCTGTGACTCATGTACCCAACTGAGCCAGAATTAAAATTAACCAATAAATACCATTTTCCCAAGAAATACACAATTTCTGATCTTGCAAACAATCAGTGCACCAGAAGCCAGACTTTTATATCTGAATTATTGTATTAACATACCAACCAGCTATGTAAATTATTCTATATGTACTATTTGTAGTGATGTATATTATGTGTGGACTGTGCACCAGTTAGAGAACTAAAACTCCCAGCATGCTACAAACTGGCAGGGATTGCAATGATGTTCACAGCTGGATTTGGAGCCTTAACCTTTTAGCTGCTGGGAGGAATCAACAAATCCCAGCAATATATAAGAAACCCAGGATTATAAAAAGTTAAGAAATAAGTATTATATAGTAAACAGTATGTATACAGTAAATCTTGAAAAGTTTATATATATATAAATTATAAATAATTTATATATATAAATAAATGTTCTTAGAAGAAAACTAGACTTTTGAGGGCTTCATTTACTTTTAGCAGCTACTACTTCAGTTGTTCGTGTAAGATAATAAATAGGACGATGGATATTGTAAAAGCGCAGCC
>NC_092869.1:42203824-42206071 GCF_032062135.1 Pyxicephalus adspersus | reverse complement strand
ACATTTCATATATATGTATATATATATATATATATAAACATTTGAATACCATAACATTATATCTTATATATCTTTTTATATATCGTTTATATCTTATTCAAATATTATTATAATAAATAGTGTTACTCCAATAATTCTAATATCCAAAATGTTTCCAATAATTATATTATTTCTGCTATTATCACACAGGTGTTTGGTCTGCCCATTGGTATACAAGAATGGCACAATTATGGAATTACAAATGTACAATTATGATATAGTTCCTCTTGTAATAAATATAAAATCCCAAGGACTAAAAAGCAGACCTAAGACTTGGCCATACTGATGTGAAAAAGTAATTGAATTTTTATCAGGCAGATACTGGCACAGACTATACGATGGAAGATGGAACAAACACTTTCATTCTATAATCCCGGGCGAATCCCAGCCCTGAGCCTGGATGTGAGCCTTCTCTGTCTTGCCTAGTCTGACTGTCAGCCAGAAATCTCCCATTTATTTCTCCAATAATACTTCTATTCTCAGCCTCCACCAGGAAGACAGGAGCAAAGAATTCTCTCCAAACCCCCCAAAGAGAAGACAAACCGGCTGCACAATAATCAGAGCTCCATCACAACCAGAACACATACATTTCATTCCCATCATCTAAAATCCATCTACAAAACTTCCAGAAACCCTTCCACGACCATCAGAAATACAAATATCCTTCTCATAACCTTTTACATCATTTATTCCACATTATCGGACATTGCAATGATCATTTTTATATTTTCCCTTGCAAAATGTGTTTTATTAAACTTGATCAGATAAAATAATTAAATACAAAAACGAAATTTTCTGAAGAAGACACTGGAAAACGAAAATATAGATTTTAAATCATGTAGACTGTCTATGCATTGCTATGCTAATGCGAATTGTCGGGTAGATGGATATTTAAAACAGATTTATAAACAAATTTATACTTTATATTAATGGTAAGATTATATTTTTGTTATTATTCTGAAGTCATAAAATAGGTTAAAAGTTTTTTTTTTACAAGACAATTATTTTTAGAATTGGAAGTCGCTGTTTCGGGTAATGGAAAAGCAGGGATTAAATCACGGAAAAAGCAAATAACATCGAATATAAAAGACTAGAATGAAATATGTTTGGGAGTACAGAATTTATAGTATGAAGATATTTAGGACAGTAAATGTGACAGTAAAATCCCGGTCAGATCGCAGAAAATACATAGAGAAGAGATTCAGTAATGGGAAATATTCAAACAAGGATGGAATATTTATTATTAAATATTAAATGGAATGTTTGCATATGAATGCTGAATAAATAATATTTTAGTGTCACATTTATTCTCTCATTTTACAATTATTGTTATTTGTCATACAGGTAAAACGTGTACAAAGTAGGGTACAAGGTCAGGATTACTGGAGACAAAATAGGAACAGTCAGGGAAATCTCCTGAAGATGATGTGATGGCTTATCCAGGAGAGAGACATGGGACAAATAAAGAGAGGGAATGGGAAAGAGATAGAGAGAAGACAAGAAAGAAAGTGCAGAGAAAGGGAGAGAAGGGGTGAAAGAGAGAATGAAAGTATAAAGAGATACTGAGAGGGGGTGAGAGGTAATGAACAAAGGGGAGCTTATATATATTTGGATATATATAATCAGAGAAAAAAGAATTTGGAGGCAGAAGGGGGAAAGTTTAGAAATGCTGAGAGGAGGTAAAAGATGGATAGAGAATATTTAGGGGGGTGGGGGGTTGAATAATGAAGAGAAGGTATTAGAGTCAGAAGGTAGGTAGTGAAATAGAAAAAAAGAAGAGTATTTAGAGAGGAATACATAAAAGAGGAGGTAAATGAAGGGGAGTGAAAGAAGGTAATGAAAAAAAGAGGTGAATACAGACATGAAGTATGAAGGAAATAGATAAAGAAAGAAAGAAAGAAAGAAAGAAAGAAAGAAAGAAAGAAAGAAAGAAAAAAGGGAGGAAGGAAGGAAGGAAGAGAAAAGGGAGAGAAAGTAAATAGATACAAACAGAGGTTGAGTATTTAGAGCTGGATAAATGAAAGTGGAGGAAAGAGTAAGATGAGAGAGTAAATGAAGGAAAGAGAGAAAGAAAGATACTTATTAGAATGAAAAGAAAGAAAGTAGGGAGATAAATTAAAGCTAGGGAAAAGAAAGAAAGAAATAAAAAGAACCCAAAAAATGATAGATAGATAGATAGATAGATAGATAGATAGATAGATAGATAGA
>NC_092869.1:42157204-42202643 GCF_032062135.1 Pyxicephalus adspersus | reverse complement strand
ATAGATAGATAGATAGATAGATAGATAGATAGATGGAGAGATAGATAGATAGATAGATAGATAGATAGATAGATAGATAGGTAGATAGATAGATAGATAGATAGATAGATAGATAGATAGATAGATAGATAGATAGATAGGTAGATAGATAGATGGAGAGATAGATAGATATAAGTATAAAATGGATATATACAAATATATAAGCAGCCATATATTGGCTGAATAAATGATTCAATCTACAACAAAATGACAAAGAGATTGATTAGAAAGAAGTAAAGAAAGATATATACATGATGGTGGATATATATTGGGTAAAAAGATGAAGGATCTGGATAGATATGTACATAATGACAGATATGGATTGGCTAATGATTGCAATTCCTTATTTTCAGCATGTTTGACATTTATCTGTGGATATGAAGCATGGGGTTAGCAGAGACACAATAAATATGTTTATCTCTCCATACAAATCCCTCTGTGACTCCCTTACATGTAGTCAGGGTTTATTTCCTATTTGGAGGCTTACCAGGATGACTTCAGGTTACAGTTATGTAAGAATATCTATTGTCACATCCTGTATTTCCAGGCATTACCAGGAGTTAGATGACAGAGATTTGGTGCAGATGGGATGCCATGCACCAGATTCAGCTCTATAAATTCATACTTATATAGCTGTCAGGCTGGGAAAGTCTTATTGCATTAAAAGTCAGTGCACCGTATATAGGAAAAGAAACCAAGATATCAGTAGTAGGATCACTTACTTAAACGATTAGCCTGCCAAGTTATGGCTGAATAGAAGAACCACCTAATCAGGGCTCCTTTCTACACAAATATTATTATTAAATAGGATTTATATAGCGCCAACATATTACGCAGTGCTGTACATTAAATAGGGGTTGAAAATTACAAACGGATACAGACACAAGAGGACTCTTCCCTGAAGAGCTTACAATCTAGGAGGTGGTGGAACTAATACACAATGTTTAAAGCTGAATGCCAAGCACAAGAACTTCAATGTGAACATATTCCCCAATGGCCACAAAGGATTTAAATCTATTTTTTGTGCATCTAATGCTTTTGTAATCCAGATAATTACCTTATAAAATTAGGGATGACATTATCACAGTGCTATACATAGCCTGAGCCCCACAACTACAGGAGGAGGCGGGTACAAGACCGGGCACATTTCAGGAGGTAATAGAGCAGCATTGACCGGTCCTTAATACAGGAACCTGGACTAACATTTTTATTTTACCATACAGATTTGGAAGAGATATACATCAAGATTTAAGTCAGAATACACTGAGTTCAGCTTTATTTGACCCCTATTTTGTTGACACCCAAGAGGGGATTTTCATTAATTTGGAGAGATTTCTTGTTGTCCCAGAGGACAGGAAATCAATGAATTGGGACACAGATCCCATGCAAATTGTTGTAGATATTTCTTGGATGCAAATGCTGACTTTGCTTCTGAAAGTCAAAGGTTGGCTTGCTGTAATACATCTCCCACAATCATCTGCTGGTTTCTAATGTATATTTAATATGTCTTTAATTATCACACAACTTCCACACATGTTCTGGGGACAATTGTCTAGGACAACATGGACGAACTCTTGCCATAACTTTCTGATCTTCAGGGAATCCCTTCTATAATTATTATATCCACAGATCACAGTATATTAACATGGCGGTCAGTGGGAAGAATTCCTCTTACATTGCTGGCCATTGGGAAGAATGTCACCGTTAGAGATAGCCCAAAACATCATTGGGGTCACTTACACTGACCAGAAAGGTGCAAACTGCTCAAGGAACCCCAGCAACCTCTGGAGGAACCCTAGAGTTTCATGGAACCCTGGTTGAGAAACACTGATCTAGGAGGAGAATTTCCTCTAACTTCCCATTGCATCCCTTTCATACAACACAAAGACCCAATTTTTCCATGGAGCAGTTAAGTAACACTTACAGGTCTTGTTCTGCCCCATTGCCTCTGGCTGGACAGTAAAAGGAGAATCAAATGTACAAATCTGTTTGCTCTTTTTACATTACTTGCACAGCAGCACACCTGATTGGTTCTTTGTAGTGCTTCTTTGTACTGCACCTTGAGCTCTGCTGTAGAATATCTGCAAGAACCTAATTATGGGTAATTTTTAGGAAACTAAACTGCATACAGAGCTGCATTAATTGGTGTTTTTTGTATTTGCTTGAAAATTCAGCTTTTTGCAAGATAAGGGGGCGGCATAGGGCAGCCATTAAACATATGGAGCAAAGTCAGTAACTATACACCAGCATGCCCCAGGTTTCAGAGAACAGAACACGATGTACGCTCAGACAACTAACTGTGCCTGTCATACACAGCTGCTATACAATCTGTATTGAATAAGGGTATTCAACTTAGAGCCATTGTTCCCTGATCATAGGAATAGTTTTATGTGGCGTAATACATTTGCCAGCTTTAAAATATCTACTACCCCACATAACTAATATTTGGAGTATCAGGATTTTATTATTATTATTGTTATGCAATATTTATTGTATATTTATTAGCATAACAATAACAGATGTCACAATAGAATAAAACATAAGCCAATTTATCTTTTTTCAACAAGATCATATAATGACAAATGTTTAAGTCTATGTGCAATACCTGAGATATGCAAATATTAGCATTAAAAGCCAAATTCCTTGTTCACCTGCTTATGTATAAGAGATCTACGCTGGGAAACTTTGTTACCTTTAAATCTGCATGGCCGAGACACATACATATATTGTACTGTATGTGCTTTGTGTCTATAAATATATAAAATAATGAAATTGCAGGTTTGTTTGCAGAAGGGAAAGGTTGCCTGTTTATTTACAATCTTTTCTGGAATGTACACTGAACTGCCTTGCATACCTGGCTGATGGGAATTAAAGCGCACTTATCATCCAAATTTTTGTTTTACATAGACAACCTTTTTATGCAATGTAAAAATTATTTTATGGGGCTTAAAAACAAAAAAAAAAAGCCTCTCCCCTTTTATCTTTACTGCCACGCATGCCAACCTCACTGCGCATGCATTTTTCTCCCATGTAAGAAAAAGCCCCTTCTGCACATGCTCAATTTCAGGAGCAGCCAGAAGCCTCCTGGGATGCATGACGTAAGTACGACTGACAAATACTCACATCACGAGCATGTACAGAAGGGGCTTTTTCTTATATGGGAGGAAAAGGCATGCGCAGTTGGGTTGGCATGTTTTTTTCCCATTTACAGCAGGCCATGTCACCTAACTTGTGCAATTTGAGATTGGGTGACAAAGCCAGATGGCGCCCGACACCCCAAGACAAAGGTGGATTCCAGGGTGGTCTGGGACCCATTTGGAACCCATTTGGAACCCATTTGGAACCCAGGGATCTGTGAAAGTAAAGGTAAGTGTGATTTTTTTTTTTTTAGTTCAGTTCTGCTTTAACATCATTCATCAAGATGAACGAAAACTCAAATCCAGGGGAGGACCGGGTAAAGATGACAGTGCCCAAGACGAAGTGAGGAAAGGTGAATATACAGGCAGAAGAGTTTATTTCATTGCAGGAGGGACATCACCTGTCCCTTCCACAATCAAGAATCTGCTGCTCTCAATTTTTTATTTTCTAAGTTTAATTAATTAATTTTTTATTTAATAAGAACAGACCCCTAACATATCTCACTTTTGGCAGTAGGTCTCTTTTATGGCTGCTCCTTGCAACTGACATCTACAGGTGCTTTGTTGGTCATAGAGACATATAAGTTGCTTGACTGAAGATCTGGGGTCTATCTGTGAAGCAGTGAATCTGTCATTCACCAAACACCCAATGGTGGAGAAACTTCAAGGTCCATGAGTTTTCGGTGGCACGTTTGGTGAATGTCAGGGTGATTGCTTTATAAATTCTCCCCCAAGTGTCTTAAGTAATATTCACATCAATCATCCTAATATATGCAGATTTAATAAGTACACAGGGCTTTGCTTTTCACATAATTAAAATACATTTCTTAACACAATTCATTGAGCATGACCTTCAAATCCTTTAGGGAATACATTTACTCCCATCGTCCTATTACCTCACCAAGATGGGGATAAATGAGTGTTATAATCCGCCACTCATTATCTGTTTTCACTCAAGAGCCACACAACATTCACTCAAGACTGACACATTTGCAATGTAACTAGACCAATGGGTTATTAAAGCTCTCCAAGACTGGGGAAGATAGACTATTATGGGAGAACCTGGGTAATCCAGCAAACCTGGAATGGATTACTAATGTTTGGCGAATGTTTTAAAGCTGCACCAAATCCATTTCAAGTTTGCTGGATCACCCAGGTTCTTCCATGATAGTCTATCTTCTGCAGTCTTGGAGAGTGTTAATAGATCATGTGTGAATCTTGGGAAAATGTTTGATACACCTTTGGTGAAAACATAAATAGACCCCCTCGGAGTTAAAGTCATGTTTTCTTAATTTGGTATTGACATCCAGATATCCTTGACCTCGTCATGAAGGTGTTACTGATACAGTTTTGTGATGAGTTTACTCTGAACAGTAGAATTTGTTTAATATCTTGATGGAATTGTTTGGGTAAGTGGTTGATTAGTGAATATGAAAACATTAGAATTGTTCCTGTTTGTGGTTTTATAGTCAGAATAGATAAGGTGCTGCTCTATTTCTGTAAACCAGCATCCAACATTTTCCAATACCCTGCAACCCTGCCCCATCCCAGCCTTAGGGAGGAATAAACCTATAGCCTGATATGGACCAAACCAATGGTGCTGCTCCAAAATGGACTGATCCAACTTCAACCAGATGCTGGTGCTGGCTATAGGGATGTCCTGACCCTTAAACACCTACTCATATAAAAAAACTCACTATTAGATGATCCTTTGCTTAAGAAGGATTTACTGCAACTGCTGTAATGCCAACAAAAAAATCGGACTCACACCGCTATCCACATGGAGCCATGATGAACCATTGGAGTAGCACCTACAGTCTTACCTGAAACTCACCTGCCACACAAGAGACTTTCACAGACAGCTGACATGGACAGACATTGTATGGAAAATTATTATATATTGGTGAAAATTGTGCTTGGACCAGCAAACCTATTTACAAAATTTAGCTATTCCTCTATTTGCTGCTGTCGAAATCATCTGTAGTCACCCCATTCTATAAATTCATCTGTGGTATGGAAATTGATACAATAAAGTAAACTGTCATATTAGAAAACTGGAGGGGCAAATGTCCTTTGAAAATTTCCCAAAAATTTGTTGCAAGGCTGTTCTGTCCCCCCATTTTCTTTTACCCCTTAGCAAGTATTATACCTATATTGAATAATGGGACAACGAGGATCCCTCAATTGGGGTAACGTCCTGAAAATATATTCTGAGTTTCTATATTTCTGAAGAGTCAGACCTCCAGATTTGGAACTGACCGGGGTGCATACATTCAACATCTGCCCAGAACATTACGTCTTATCCAACCCAAGGAGGTAAATAAACAATCAACCAATGCAAATATAGGTACCTATTCATCATATATGGAGCTAATTCCTAATCCTAAATAAAGTTTTAGTCTTCATGTCACTCCTGGGCTATTAACTACCAACAATGTGAGTCTCTATATCCCCTGAGGAAGTAAAATGTGTGAAACGCGTCAGGAAATGAGACTAATGCTCATTAATTAGAAACATGATAGTATGTGACATGTAAACGTTGGCCTCATACTATTGAGTTTTTTGAGTTATTGAGTTTATTAACTTCTGTTATTTTTTGCTATGTCCTACTGTTTGGAATGTATATGGGATTTCTATGAAGATTATAGATTTTTGTTTTATTTGCTTTAACACTTTGACCAAAAAAGCCTCCTTCTGTTTCTCTCTTTGTATTCAGTTAATCAATGAGGCTTGGCAAAACCTAGAACCCTCTCTATTTACCAGGGCAAAAAGAGATCTCTTAAGGACCTTCAGCCTTGGTGCAAGCAGTGGGATTGCTGGAATTATGCAATTATCTAAATTTCCTGATGGGTGGATGTCAGTCTGGGGGGGCTGTATGTTGCTGAACAGACTATATTTGCATGAGGACTACTTAAGTTAATGCTTAGCCCTTATGATTGAAAAAATTGGAGGGACCAGACAACCCTGGAAGTCCTCCATCCAGAAAATGAGGCTTTAACTAACTTGCTGCAATTTCTGATGCACATGTGAGAAGCTCACAGTGTGCAATAAAATCAGAATAAGTACTTAAAGTCCAAGAAAGGAACCGGCAAGATTGAATAGAAGATTGGAGGGCAGAATAAATGAAGGGCAGGCTGGAGGTCAGCTTTAAACAAACAAGCTGTAAGGTACCATAGCAAAGAAAACATATGCATTTATAAACTCTTAAGAAAAAAAAACTGTATACAAAAAATTGAACTTTTTGGCATTTTACGTCAACTTTCTTTTGCATACTAAGTAAGGATAAGCATTTCTTCCAAAATTTCCCGTGTTAATTCAGACTTTTTATCAATATTTTGCTAATTAGGAAAATGTTTAATTGTTTTAAAGACTGCATGGAGCTGAGATGGTTACAGAAGGTCATTTTAACGATCTTGGAACTGTTCCTGTGCCAAAAAAATGGAGCCTCAATAACTTCATTATTTTACACAGAAAAAAAACAAAAAGTATTAAAAATAAAAAAAATATAAAAAACAAAAATAAATAAAAGTAATAAAAGAATAAACACTAGGAGGTTTGTTTATGAAGCAGAGAATCTAACAGTCAGCAAACATTCTCTGAAGGTGAATAATGCACGTCTATGGGATCTATTTATAAAGCAAGGAATCTTGAAGACATTCAATCACTGCCATTGAAACACATGGACCTGGAAGATTTTCCAGAGAATGGCAGATTCACTGCTTAATGAATCACTCCAATAGTCTCTAAAGAAAACTGATTTTATGTGAATCTTTCTGGTACAGAAGGGTAACGACCTATCGTGCAGTCTGACCCCAGACAGCCATTGTGAAAGGTGCACTACCCTGATGGTTATTACAGGTACTCTTGATAAGGCCGCAGCAACAGGTGTGCTTCATATGCTGTATTTATCAGAGGATGTAGACACGTTACAGATGAGTCAGTCTGATAATAACGAGCCAAATTTACTGAGTGATAAACAGATGTAAGAGAAGCCAAATAACAGCAGGTGAGCAACGCAAGCCAATAACCAGACCGGAGCCAAAAGTACCAAAGGTACCACAAACAGAGCTAATAGTACCAATAACAAGGGCACCAGCCAAACAAGAACAGAGTTCCCGAGAAACAATTGGGGCGTAGGGCAGTGTGTGTAAGAAGCTGGGAGATGGCATTACTAAATTGTAAACAAGCATTTGTAGGCTTGTGACTGCAATAAAACAATATATTTTATAACAGGTGAAACTGAAAAGTGACACGGGTCAATGGGCTGACTATACCAGGTGTACCAGGTGGGTGACAGGTTTGTAAGAGAGGTCCTTAATACCAGGTGTACCTGAGGGACCAGAAATAAGGTGTAACAGAGATGATGATAGTAAAATGTATACCAGAGGTGTACCAGAGGTGCCGACAGTACCAGGTGTACCTGAGGGGCCAATAGTAACAGGTCTATTGGAGAGGTCAGTAATAACAGGTGTACCTGAGGGGCCCAAAATAATGTGTGCCAGATGCATAGTAATATGTGTAATAGAGAGGATGATAGTAAAAGGTATACCAGAGGGGCAGATTATAACCGGTGTAACAGAGGGGCCAATAGTAACAGGTCTATTGGCAGGGTCAATATTAACAGGTGTATAGAGGGACCAAAATACTACTATTTACCAGAGGCTGATAGTAAAAGGTATACCACAGAATACAAGTATATCAATGGGGTAGATAGTAGCAGGTGTACCAGAGGGGCTGATAGCAATAGGTGGACAAGAGGGGCCAATAGTAACAGGTGAACCAGAGGGTCCAATAAATACCAGTGCAGCATTGTTGCCACCCCATCACAGGAAATTCATTTTTTTAATTTCACTGGCAGAATGAACAGACATTTGTAGGACTTTGCAGAGTGACCATATATAAACTTTACGTTCAGATGCCCTCCTATTTTCCCACTCCCCTCTAAATGATTTCTGACATTGCCAAAAAAGTACCCAATTTACTCATCTAAATCCACACCTGATGGGGTCCTTTAGGTAGAAGACATATCTGATGTATCACATGACCATAGATTTAGGTGCATAATGTTAACAAATAGTTGGGGTTGCAAAAGGTAATGAGGGGAGGTAAACATTCACCTAAACAATGATGAGTTGTACTGTGTTTGTCCGGGTGCCAGGACAAGGTGCCATCAATGCACATTATAAAAAGCACATTGTTTGTGACTGCTAAACATTTCAAAAGAGAAGCCAATGCCATCTCTGAGCAGAATTTTCTGACACAGCCAGACAGCAGCTACCTACAACGTATCTGGAATAAATAATCACCTTTATAAAATTCTGCTGCAATGTTACAAAAAATGCTTCTCATCCATCTCCATCTGCCCCCTATAGCTCTCTATCACACCTCATATACCCCGCAATTATTTTTAGCTCTCCTATATTAAAAATTCTTTAATTGATTTTTGTGATTGTCTAAGTGTATGTAATCCCTCATTACTCCTGCTCTCCTAATTCTGTTTAGATTACAAATCAGTCTAGTTATAAACCGAACACAATACAACCTGCATAAAAAGTCATGCTAGGAATTCACTATGCTATGTTCCCTCCATCTTAAAATGATCAATTTGACCTGATCCTTGTAATTTGCTATATATATTCCATTTACCATCCATTTGTTTAATACTTGATTAGTATTACTATCATTTTCACTATGATACCTAAATATTAAAATATTAATAGATATGCAAAAAGTGGTTTTAAAGTCATTGCAATGGCTAACCAATTGATAAAAAAAACTTTTCTTATCTGATCAATTTTTACTTGAAATTCTGCCCAACATTTAAATATTTAAATATGGTTGTTTTGATTGATTTAATACTTTTGATCCTGAAGAATAAAATTCAATTTGTCCCCAAACAGGTGAGCCAATTCATGGGGTATCTAAAGGTGATTGTAAAATCAGACTGTGACCTGTGTGTTTAATTTAGTTTTATATTTAATGTAATCTTATTATCTATCTGTATTATTTGTTATCCATTCATCCATGCAAATCTATCTATCTATCTATCTATCTATCTATCTATCTATCTATCTATCTATCTATCCATATATCTATCTATTGCAATATCCTATCATTGCACTTACAGGATGAATCTTATATAAACCAGACTCTAGAATCTATCTATCCAATCCAAGAAAGCAGCAAGAATAATTGGGACTTTTAAGGCACAAGCTCTGGGTAAATGTATCATTTGATTTACAAAAAGTAGAAAAAATTTATACTTTATGACATAATGAACAATGCATAAATAGTTAAAACCATACATATATTTGATTCATTATGTCCGCTTCTTCAGGATACAAATGAGACTTTAGCTTGGATAATCCTTAAAGTGCATATAGCTTCCGCGAAACGCGTCAATGTTTATTGAGCTTTTTTCACTGCTTTCAGCTTTGAACAATTTATTTTTAATGAATCAAATATATGTATGGTTTTTACTATTTCTGTATTGATGATTATGTTGTATTTTTTGTAAACCAAATGATACATTGGACCAGAGCATGTGTCTTAAAAATCTCAAATAATCTTGTTACTTTCTTGAATATTTGTATTTAGGGATGTGGCACTTTTTATAACTGGAAAACTTGCTATGTCATATATCCAATGATCAGTTATCGTATATTAAATGATATCCTATCATCCCACAAATTGGGGGTAACCTTTTCACAACCAGACCCCACCTGCACCCCATATTCATACAAGAGATCGCACAAGAATAAACTGCGCCTTTAATAAATTATCGTCTCGTTTCTCTCTGCAGCTCTTCCACCAGCAACACGCTTGAACAGCAGGAACGGAATAAAGAAAAAAAAAAACTCAGGCAGCCGAGAATATCGGTGTCACTTGAGGATAACTCTCCTCTGAGCCTTTCGGATATAATCATATTATTGCTGGGAAGCCAGAGTCACCGGGCCTTCATGTTGCTATCAAAGGCCCACCAACAGATTGGGGTGACGGGGAAAAGGACGGCTGCAGCTCACATTAGCAGTGGCTGTGTAATTTTATTTTTTTGGGGAGGGGATGTAGAAATAGGGGGGATATAAAGCAGGTTTGTTGCCGTAGAGTTAAGTACTTGTGATTTTCCTGGCCCTGGGGGGCTGTCAGCACTTTCAGCTCCTAATTTGTGGGTACAAATTACAAGGCTCCGCTATTTTAAAACTGCCCTTTAGAGAAATGTACTTGTTTTATTTCAGCAGCTTGTTCTGTGCGCTGCTGGTGAGATCTGGGATGCAAAGCGTGGGAGTCCGCTGTACTTCACCTCAGATGTCCTCTGTGAGATCACAAGCGAAGGGGATTGGAGGAGGGGAAAGAAGAGCTGCTACGGCTGCTGATTTCTGCAGCGCTGCGCCACCGGCAGATGGCGGCCTGTCTGGGAACTGCAAATCCCAGCATGACCCTGAAGCTCGGATTTTTACCATCTCCAAAAAGAAAAACATAATTAACCTGTTAGAGCCCAATTAAACTCGCAGTTTATATCAACTAAATACTTTCCAGGAGCATGAAAGCAAAAAAATTCACCGTATTGCAGTTGTTTTTCTTTTTTATAGCAGCTGCAGAGTATAGAAACCTATCACCTACCGGCACTTGCAGAGAAAGACACCTAATCTCTGTATGGAAGCAGTGAGCTCCTTGTAGAGGTCTGCCCCGCCCCTTGCTAAGTCAGAACTCAAGCTCTCCAATCAGCAGGAAGCATGAGCTTTGGTGATTACAGAGCTATAGGTCAGAATCAGTAGGGGGGGCGTGTCCAATCTCTGCAGAGAGATTGCTGCTTTAAAACAGAATAAGGGCCTTCTCTGCATAATGCTGGCAGCGGATTGAATTTTTGTACTGAGGATGTGGCTGTTTTAATTCACATGGACAGTTGCACTTGGGAGTACAGGATTCTCTAAATAAAAATAGGGGCAGCTCATATATTATCCAGCTGGGGTTTAAATCCACTCTTAATATGGGGTTTTTATTAAATTGAATTTACATTATATAACCAGCTTTGATGCCAAAATCATTTGTAAAGCAGACCTCATTGCTGGAAATCTGCAGAAAAATATTATCCACATCAGGAAGACCTGGTCAGCCTACTGCTGCTTCTTCACTGCCCAACCACGGGCAAGGGGTGGGACGCTGACCAAGCTGTAATGCTTAACTGCCCCAGAGAAAAGTCAGGTCACCATCCTGGCTTAGATACAACTAAAGGGTAACATACCATAACCCCAATGCCATTTTACAGATAGCACATGATTATTGCCCTTTGCATATACAAATACCTGAACAAGAACCATCATGATAGTACATAATAGAGATTTGGACCGCTGTGTGAACCTAATTGCCTGTCTATTATTGAGTAGGACGTAAGCAACCATATGGTAGTATGGTATGATGGCAAAGTGGCCAAAAATAACCAAAAATCCCTCCAATAGAACAAAGCCAAAAACTCAAGTACCCAAGTCCTAAATAAACAAGGTGTTTATGTGTCAACAATCGGATAAACTTTTATCCCCTCCTGTCTGCCGGATGGACCAATCATAAACCCACACAAGCTGGTTTATAGGTCACGGTGTCCCAAGGGTAATAATGGATTCAAATTTTAGGGGCATTCCACCCGTGCTCCAGCCTGTTCTGTCCTTGCCAGCTTCCCGCATATTCCCTGACAGCTCCACTGACTCATTTAGGCTGTTCCCCGACACAAAACGCCTCTCCCATCCACAGTGACCGGCCCTATGGGTCGGCAAGGTTAGGGGGAAAATTAATCGACAATTTTTCTGCCATTACGTAACACAAAACTTTGTAATGGGAATTCTGGAATCTGCACAGGAGGAATAATGTGACCACAGAAAGTCAGGATTACAGACTGTAATGTAACATCAAATCACTGCCATATATCAATACATACATGGTGACCGAAAATATATTCATATCGTGTATAAAATACAAATACACATATTCTAAATATGGACCATATATACATCTTTCATCAATCAATCAATCAATGAATCAATTAATCTATCTATCTTGCTTTTATTGGTCTTCATATATACAGTATGTATAAATCTATCTGTGCATATGGATATCTTTCCCCCTATCTAAAATCTATCTATCTATCTATCTATCTATCTATCTATCTATCTATCTATCTATCCCTCTATCTATCTATCTATCTATCTATCTATCTATCTATCTATCTATCTCCTGTGTCATTGTTTGTACTTTGTGTATTATGAAGGTTTGTCATTTGCAATCCCTATTTAATGTACAGTGCTACATAATATGTTGACACTTGATAAATAAAATTGAATAATAATAATTATCTATCTATCTATCTATCTATCTATCTATCTATCCATCATTCTCTCCACACTCTCTGATCATTATTGGCAATGTACAGGTAATTGGTCCTGTTGTTGGTCCTGGCACAGCTTGGGGCCCTCTGTGCATTGCCCCGATGTACCGGCCCGGATAACAGAAGCTGCTCACATGACCATCATTAGCACACATTCCTGCCTCCTGGGGGCGCTCTGTACAGGGCATATTGGTGTGAGACCTCATACAGAGACCCCCCACCCCCTCCTGCTTTTGGCTCGGGTAAGTGAGCATCATTTACATGTTAGCCCTCCCCCGGCTCTGCCCCCTCCATGGGATCCCCCCTGCCTACCCTAGGGGTAGCAGGTTTAGTCCCCAGTGCTTACCTTGCCTCCTGGGTGGTGCACCCTGCTGCACCTGTCTGCCATTGGGGTGGGGGGTCTGCTGTCCTCCCCCCTGTATCCCCCCAGTTCTCTGCTGTGTGCTGTGGCCGCTGCCTTGCACCTCCCGGAGCCCGTGCTCTGAACTCTTTGGCAGCCAATGCGGGTTCATATGAGGACAGCACTCGCTGCAGAGAAGCCGGGGCTGCCAGCCAAAGTCTCCGGAAAGGCAGCCGATGACTCTGCAAGCGCCTGAGGATGGGGGGGCAGGAGAGGAGGAGGGAAAGGGAGAGCTGCAATGCAACGTACAGACTGGCACAGAATGGGCACCCAGAATAGGGGCACCACCACCCCTATTCACATTTATCCATTGCAACTGCAGAGATACAGGAGGTCATAGAATGGGGTCTATTTATAAAGCAGTGAATTTGACATTCAGTGAAACATTCCCTGGTGGAGAATCTTCCATGTTTAGAGTAATAATAATTTCTAGAGCACCAACAAGAGCCATGGCACAGTACAAGGATGTGTACTTTACAGTACATAGATTGCCTTTGCGGATTTCTTCTAATATTAATTATACAAATATTACATGGTGGTAATGACTTATAAAGTGCCAGCCACTGCCAATGGTGCAGTACAAGGATGGGTAATGCAATGCAAAGTACAGACTCAGCCTGGCACAGAATGGGCACCCAGAATAGGGGCACCAACACCCCTATTGACATTAAACCATTCTGACTGTGCACAATGTAACTGCAGAGATACATGAGGAGTAATGTCATAGAATGATACAATTATTCTAGAGGTCTATTTAAAAAAGCAGTGAATTTGACATTCAATGAAACATTCCCTGGTGGAGAATCTTCCAGGTCCATGTGTAGAATATTAATGATTTCTAGAGCATCAGCAAGAGCCATGGCACAGTGCAAGGATGTGTACTTTACAGTATATAGATTGCCTTTGCTGATTTCTCCTAATATTATTAATACAAATATTACATGGTGATATCCCAGGCCTCTAATAATAAAATTATATCGTAATAATGATTTTAAAGTGCCAGCCACAGTCAGGGTGCAGTATGAGGAATACAATACAGAACATGGATTGCTATTGCTGACCTCTCCTCCTAATAATAATAATGAAATTATTATATGGCATTATTTCTGTAACACCAACAAGTGCCATGGCACAGTACAATGATGAGTACTGTTTATGTATTTTCCAAAGTTGCAATGTACAGATTCAGCCTGGCACAGAATGGGCACCAAGAACAGCGGCACCACCAACTCTATTCGCATCAACCACTCTGATTGTGTACATTGTAACTGCAGAGATACAGGAGGAATCATTTTATCAAATTATACAACTAATATAAAGTAGTAATGATTTCTAGCATGCCAGCAAAAGCCATGGCACAGTACAAGGATGGGTACAGTGTATGTATGTTACAAATATCAATTACACTACATTGATCTTTGTTGACCTCTCCTAAAAATATTACAAATATTACATTGTATACATGATTTATAGGGCACCAGCAACTGCTATGGCGCAGTACAAGGATGAGAACCATATATGGGCATGTCAAGTATCCCTACAGGACGCAGTATTTCTTTGCTGAACTCCTCTTCTTAATTTATAGAGTTAGATAGAATTTATGATTTACAGAGCACTATCAACTGCAATGACACAATAAAAACGTGAGTACCACAACCTTCTGAAAGTGATACAGTTATTATTTGGCATTATAAAGTGTCATAAACTGTCATGGCATGGTGCAAAGGTTAGGTATGGGTTTAGTAATTATCCTTCAGATACATAGACTGCCGGTGCTGACCTCTCCTTATAAAAATATTATAAGGTGATCATTTGAGAGCAATGATCATCAGCATCATCATTATCATATTATTATATAAGCTAGAAACATTTGTTGATGCTTTCATTTAATTGATTGTCTAATATTCAAATATATCACTTAGTGTATGGCTGGATTCACATTACATAAATTGCATTCACTGTCCTCGCTTTCTGAAAAAGGTAAACTATTATATAGCATTAATGATTTATAGAGCACTAACAACTGCCATGGTGCAGTACAAGGATATGGATGAATCGGATACCCAAATACAATGATACATTCACAAGTGTGTGTGAAGCTAAATCATTTTTTGTTACTTTTAGTTGGAGTGTGGAATGGTTTTACTATGACCAATTCATTAATCCAAGGAAGGATAGGAGAATATACCATTAAAGCCACATTCCAGATAACAAATATCCGACAAAAAAGAAAAAACAGAAGGCATAATATTTCCATACAATAGTTTAAGATATAATAATAATTTTTATTATATTTTATAATACTTTATATATAGATAACACAATAAAACCACGGCAAATATTCCCCCAAAAATTCTCAATTATTTTTCAACGCATTTCGTAGACAACTGGAATGGTTTTAATCTTTTACCCTATTTATCTGAAATGAAAAGAAAAAATCATTTTTTTGACATTTGATAAGCTTAATAGTCCAATAACTTTCTTGCACAGTGGTAACATGCACTTCCCCAATAGTAATGCACATTCTATGTGTTTGTATGTAGCAAAGCTAGACAATCCCTGTGCCATTCATTCCCAGTATTTCCTATGAGTGATCTGTTCCACATTAATAAGTTATCATGCCTTGTTCTTGTTACTATATGGATGTGGCCATCTTGATTGAATCAGGTCTTTGCTTCCTCATGTCAGAACCTTCAGCAAGGAAAACAGTAAGCAGCACATTAATAACTTCACCAAATCTCCTGGGACCAACAGGCCTTCAATCTTTACATTGCAGATATACAGTTGTTGGTAAAATATTTAGGAAAAATCTTTGAGTTCAGATCTAGTTGAGGTTCTTCCAGCTTCTCTTGGTATGATATCAACAGCGAAAAAAGAATCTGATTCAAGGCATACGTTTCTGCCTACAATGTTGTCAATGCCAGTGACCTTGGTTCTTCCATTTCTGAACTTGTTCTTCTCACAATCACATTGATATCTGTGAAAACTCATAAGGTCTCCAGAACCGGAAACGATATTCTCAAGGGGGTCCAAACTATTTATAGTATCAGAGTCTCTTCTCTCCTGATCATGATGCCTCTAGTGATGCGCCCTTCTTTTGCACTCTTTTTTATTCATGAGTATCACAAACATTTTTTTTGGCCAACAATGTACGCCTATGTTCTTCCTTGTGAGAGGATTCATGTGATGAAGACCTCCATCCTGATGAAAGAATAACCCTTGGCTAAAATGATATACAGGCTCAGTTACAGAATAAATGGAACAATTTGGAATTAGTATTGAGTCTTGTCAAGGTTCTTGATGACCACCCCATGTTCCTTGAGCACCATTGGGTTCAATGGGTTGAGAGCCTCCAAAAAAACAAGGCAAGATCTTTTCTTTTGAGATAAACGTTTTATTACATCTGAATGTGTTAATATTTGTAAAAATACATTGGAAATCAACGAGCTGTAATTCCACCAGTTCCCGGGCAGTTCACTCCGGCTGGGCGCTGTTCCGCCGGAACACTGGCGTCGACAACATTGTAGGCAGAAAGGTATGCCTTAAATCAGATTCTAATTTCGGCTGTTGATATCATACTATTGCGGCAGAGTCCAATGTTTCCATGTGTGAGCAGGACAAGTCTGGCAAGAGGAAACGGAACAATTGTCTTCAACGAGAGGGGAAAAAATGGACTAAAGTGAAGTCAGTTCATTCTTCAAGCAAATCTGAACCCAAGAACATAAATGTAATATATTAGAGATTACCCATTCTTAGTTAGGATGGCTGCATTTGTTTTCTTTTCTTTATTTATTTTCACCTAGTGATCCTGTTGATAATACTCTTTGAGCCTTAGGCTGGCTTCACTTACTTCAGTGTATTCTTGAAGGGACCATGGTTGACATATTAGGCTGATGTCCTAATTTGTCCTACTAACTTTGTATTGCACAGCAAACCAATACAGTATGTTACACAGAACATGGATTGGTGTGATTTGGTACCATTCAGATTTAGCAATCCCTTAAAATGAATAGGCTGCCTTTCGTAGGGAGGGGCATTTTATTTAGAAGTTTGATTAGTTGAAAAGCCATAGTAGGTCAGTAGGCATATGGGAGCATGATATTCCTTTCCACATTAGGTGTTTATTTAAATAAAAGACAACTGTGTGGAGTCCCGATCTAATATTAAAACCAGTCCCTTTCCCAGGCATGGACCCTGGTTGGCCAGGAAAAGCGGGGGGAGCAAATGGGTTCCCCCTCCTACCTATACCAGACCCTTGGATCCTGGCTGGACAGAAAAGGAGGGGGGCAGCCAATGCGTAGACCCCATTTTGTTGGCCATACCAGTCCTTGCCTTTCCCTCAACAGTGGAAGGCAAAAAGTTGGGGAGAGGGTCTTATTCCCATACATTGCCCCCCGTAAAATGGGGGTGTCTGCAGTGGGGGGCCCTTATTGGAATCTGGAACCCCTTTTTATTATTAGGTCCCTAGATAGCCACCCATTCACCCTGAGGAATAAGTGCAGAGGTACATAGAAATTAAGTTAGCATGTTCTAGCTAATATGAGGTTTTGCAGATTAGGTTTACATACACTTTAATTTCCAATTATTTCAATGTTGTGTTATTTGGTAATCATTTCTCAAAATACAAAATATTTGGGGTAGGTTTGCTAATTAAACAAAAAATGAAATATATTATTAAAGATGTAAGTTCTGCTTACCAGCAAAGAAATGTAGTTTACCTTGGAAGGGACTAAATCTAAGATTACAATGAACCCTGAATAGGCACACGAGGGTCCCATATCTTAGGACCACAGTTGTAGATAAGTTACACAAAATATTTAGATTATTTTATTTAATTTGAATGCCAACGATCAAGGTCAGCCTTTAAAGATCATAAAAGTACATAAAAAAACACATCCTATAAGAAAAAATGTTTTAACTATATATTTAACAGAGCCAAAGGGAACAAATAAGAGAAAATTGTTGCCAGGGTTTAAATACCCTTGTATTTCTTTTGTAGAGCTCAGCATTATGTTTTTTTTTATGTATGTGTGTCAGATCTTGCAGAGATATCTGAGAATACTTATACAGGTCTGCAGTAAGCAGGGAAAAGACAACTGTCTTTGTTAATAGTTATCAGGGACAATCAGGGTTTTTTCAATTCTTACAAACTGCAATTTGACGTAATGATGTGTCAATGTTACACAAAATATTTAATATTAAATGAATAATCAAAAAGCAAAATTGCTGGGGGAAGGGTACATGTCCAATGTAATTCTTTCATAAAATGCATTTAAACCATTCAAATGTCTAAGTTAATTGCAGAGCCCTGAACATTATATTATCATTTAAATAATTTGCTTGGGAAATGGGGAACAGAGGTGAGTGCGTCTTATGGCACCCATGTAAGATTTTGTTTAAAAAATGTCTATTTCTTGTAAAAAAAAAAAATTAATCACAGCATTTTTTTAAGCCACCCAGTTAATTATGAACAAAATATTGTCACCAAAATTGCTGAGGGGTTAGGGGGACCCATAGGAATAAGTTCCAAATGAAAAAAGTCTGGATGGCACAAGTAAGGTCATCTTGCTTTCCTGTAAAAATCTTTGACCATATCCATAGGTTCTCTTAGTCTGTTACCTGCCTGGCTTCATTGTGTTTTCTGGAATTTAATCTTGGATAGTGCAGGGTGTCCCAAAAAGTTTATTCATAATTTTAGCATTAACCAAGGAGTCGTTGCAGTTTTACTTGCTGTGCTTGCCACCAGTCTTCAAACACCTTGAAGACTAGTTGTATACCTGCACATGAGCGCCTCTATTTTCAACAACTTTCAGCCACTTCAGACACAGCATCTTTGGATAATTTTCCGCTGCAATGATGGTTGTGTTACCGTGTGCATCTCAGAAAAAAAATGGTCCAATCAGCCCAGTGCTAGACATTGTACACCAAACCACCAGCTTTGGAGAGTCTCGTTCATGGTCGAGAATTTCTGCTGGGTTTGATGTTCCCCACATTTGACAGTTGTGTCGGTTAACCCGACCGGAGAGATGAAAGATAGAACTCATGGCTGAACACTACATTTTCCAAGAGTTGAGGGTCTTTTGGGAATGGTGTAGGAGCGGTTCACACATTTCCACATGAGCATCATAATCCGTTCGAAATTTTTGAACAACCTGAAGTCGGTACGGGTGGAGCTTTATCATTCTCCGAAGCTGGATCAAGATTTTGTTGATTCTGAGTTCCAGTGGAGCCCACGATGGACTTTCCCTGACTTTGTGCGAACCCCTACTCCAGGAGTTCATTGTTTTCATCGGTGTTGGGGGTAGCCGGCCTTTCGCTGCATGGTTTGTCAGGAACGGATCTTGTTTTGAGAAACTTGCCATGGATATTATAAATTGTGTTACGTGTTGGAGCAGTGTGACGGCCATAAAACTTCTCAAACTCGCACTGAACTGCAGTCGGGGACTGAAAAACGTCTTGCCAGGCGGCAATTTTGCTCCAATGTCAATTGGCGAGCCATGGGTAAGGGAATGATACGCTTACAAAAACTGCAAAGCCTAAGTTGTCAAATACTCATGGCCTCAAGTCTCTCCCAATGATACCTGGAATGAAATAGAAAAAAGGATGTGTGTAGTGACTTCTGGGACACCCTGTATTTTTAACCTTGATTCTGGCGGCATCATGCCTTGACCATATATCTGCCTGACGGCTTCAACCTCTATATTCTGTACGGATATTCACCTGTTAGCTGGTTGGAACTTTGGTGTTTTGCATGCTGTGACATGCCAATTATTATCAGCTCTAAAGGAGAATCTTACAATCTTGGGTTGAACTTTGGAGGAGTCCGATTCTAATGGTGACACACAGGATTCATAACTTGTGATATAACTTTCACAGCAGCAATTCCTTGGCTGAAATCCGCAGAGATATGACTGATTTACCAATAAAATGATTTTACTTTCCATGTAGTAATCTTCCTTTTAATTTTTGCAGACTCTCTTATCAATGGCATTTCTTCATCTGAAGACTTGGTCGCCTCTGGAATTTGCTGGCCGTGGAAGTTTGTGGGAGCCTCATCATGTCCCTGCATCAGACACAAATCATACTGTTTTATTGAGGTTTGAGCACGTGATATAATTTGTTTCATCAGTGTGGGACATGGCATTCAACCATGCTATTCATCGCACAAAGAAACCTTGAAAAGGTCCCTTGTTTTGTGCGTCCACTTTTTTTTCCCCTTGTGCGGGAAGTCATTCGGTGTTGGAATGGGTGATGGATTATTTCCAGAGAATGATGCTATCTCTCTGCTCGGAAAAACTGAATAACTCAACCACTCTCGCCTTTATCATCATAACCAGTGCTCAGAAGTTCAGAAATAATAGGTCATTAAAGCTGAACTCCAGGGAAACCAATAAATACACCGATGATATATTGTTCTAGCTGCCAAAGGGTTGGAATTTCTGTCCATCTGGATGTATTTATAGCATTTTCCAAAATTGTGGATAAAATAGGGAGACTATAAACTCTTGCCAGGTGATTTACTTTCCGGTTTATCATTGTAGAAAATTCCCTTTACTTCCTGTCGCATGGTCACGATAGGAAGGTAATGGATATCTCCTAAAGTGAGGGAAATTCTCGCTTAAATAGGTGTTCCCAGAACAAATGCCCCCATCATCACCCAACATGGGAAGACAGACAGGAAACTATATTTAAAAGAGATTCCAATCCTTCCACTCTGTCCAAAACTAAAAATAAAGTGCAAATTATAAAATCCTAAGAGATCTTGTTCTTCCTCCATGGGGTGTCTGGATAAGGATAGGAGAAGCAGGGAACTGATAGTCTCACCTTTGTGTAGACCCCCTCTCTAATCCTATTAGCATGTTCCTTCTAAATAATTATCTTATTGTGCTGCTTTTCTCTCTCCTATTCTGAGCTCCACTGTCCCAAGTGCAAGAAGCTGACACCAGGTAAAATTGAGGGACTGATTTACAACTATTCCAGAGAAATATCAAAGAAGTAAATGGTGGTTATAAGTATTTGTACCAACCCAACAACCCAATGTTGAATGCTGCCCACCATGAACTTGACAACAAATATCATATTTACATTGATTTTGCCAGGCTGGACAAATGCATCCATCATATCTAGCACAGAATGCTTCAACGCATGACATTCTTTTTTAGGTTAAAGTAAAGTGAGCAACTTTGCACCAAGTTTACTATACAAACAATATATGTATTGTATTGTGAGTACGGAATGGGTAGTGGGTGCTAAGCTCACAATGATGAGCAAAGACACAAAAAAGTTTAGTTTAGTGTGTACTTCTGGTATACAGTAATATGTTTATTGGTGCTATTTACAAATATTTACAAAGGTGCAGTACAATGCACCAAATATGCAAAAATAACAAAAACTGCCCATATTTTGGCAACAATATTACATAAACACAGCAGTGATGAATTTATTATAGGTAATCTTTTCCTGAGATCCTCCATTACCGTTCTTATTCTAGTTGCCGTTCCCTTTCTCTCGCTCTCCAAAAATTGCGACCAGGCAGGTTCTTGCAGTAGAGATAGGCAATGCAATATAATAACCTTATCTGTCTGATTGCACATTTGTAAACCTGCCCCTGTTCCTTTGGGGTGCCGCTATCTTCTTCCTTCTTCTTATCCTTGTGTTGATGTTTGGCCATCTTGATTGGCTGGAAATACCTCTTGGTAATTCATTGAGTCCTGGCAATGCACCAAGTATCCAAGCCTCCTACGCTGAACTGCGCATGAATAGGCGTGTGTATACAGCACCATTCTGTTCAATGGAGAGGTGATAAGACAAATGAGTGGCACCAGGCTGTGATTCCTACATAGAAGTGGATGATGGATTGATGAGCATCGTGAAAAGACCTTTCCTCTTGGGCGAGAATCACCTGATGTGTATGAAGCTTTAGAATTAGTGTTATTGGCTTTTTGTTCAGTTCAGAGGGGTTTTGCAATTTTTTTCAAGGTTTCAGGAATGCAAAACCTACTTATTTGGAGGTCAAATGAATTCCGAATGGTCCCAGAAATGTGTCAAACTTCCATTGATGCCATTGAGTTTGTGTCGAAGATTCCATTGACTCTAACCCTTACCAGTTCTACGAGAGCCTTTTGGGAACTGCTTATTGATGGGCAGTGCGATGGCTCTGAGGTTAGCACTCGGCTATTGCAGCACTAGGTCCCGGGTTAGAATCTCCGTCAGGTTCTCCCCGTGTCTGCGTGGGTTTTCTCCAGGTACTCTGGTTTCCTCCCACATCCCAAAAATCCAGTTAGGTTATATGGCTTCCCCCCAAAATTGACCTTAGACTGTATTATATGACTATGGTGGGGATATTAGATTGTGAGCTCAGTTAGTGACATGACCATGGACTTTGTAAAGCGCTACACAATATGTCAGCACTACATAACTACTGTGTTATAATAATATAAATATTGTACCAGTTTATGTTTCTATATCTCTGGACGTCCAGGTGAAAATGTTATTCTCAAATGTCCCAGAACAAGGAGATTGCTATAGTCCCGCTTCAGAAGTATCTAATGGCTTTCAAAAGTGAAATGACATTTGCTACCAATCTATTCTTCAGAACCTACATAAGGGCATTTGTGAAGGAAAGGGGCCGAAGGATTAGGTCAGTGGGTCTGTCCCTTCAATGGTTAAGGCAGTCTGGGCGTCTCTCTGTCAGTACCGGCTCTGTTGGGTGGGGAGGTGGTCCTGGGGGCAGTTCTATGTGAAAAGTGTCAACATACTAATTAAATCATCATTAATGGCACTAATTGGCACCCTAGGTGGTAGTTCCTGCAGCAAGACAGAGAATTGAATGGACTTATTAAATTGCTATGGAAACTGAAGTGCAGACTTACACATGTTGTCTGTGGCAAACATTATTAAGACAGAATTGGGCCAGAGGGGAGCTGCACATTTTGCTCTTCCCATATAGTGCAAAGAATGTCAGCGTGACTACGGGTCCCTAGCCTCGTTTTACACGTGGACATTTTACTATGAACAGTGGGAACAGTCAAATCATATTACACATGTTTAGCAAACATGTGCTGTTCTATTTACAAATAAGGGGTCTTATTATACATGAGGGAGGGGGACATAGCGGCCGGACTTGCAGAATGGCGGATATTTTGTTCCTCTGCTATTTGTTCTCCTAGTTTTGGATAGAGTTGGCAAAGGTTCAAACCCTTTTTATGTCTCAGTGCCATTGGAAATATTTACCTTTACATCCCGTTTTAGATACTCAACAACAAGCAAGAGGAGAAGAGAGAAGAACTCCTTGGAAATAATGGTTCCCCCCTCCTCTTGTTCTGGTGACAACCCCAAAATTTTACATTTACCACCACCCCTTGTCTAAATTGAAAAGGATATTTCTCCGTATGTCTCTTTTTTGTGTCAACATGAAAATATTATATTTCCCACCACCTGGTGATAATGGTCACCGGATCTATAAGAGGGATGACCTTCCCAAATGGAAACATAGACAACAGTAAAAGCTGCACAAGCAATTGAAATAAAAATGGTGGGCTTGTAAATGGACAGTTTCCTGAATGAAACCTTAGAAGTCTACTTGTGGTCAATAATAACCCCCCATCCCTGCCCACTACCCACTAACTTATACTTACCTAGTAATGGAAGATATACTCACCTAAATCCAACATTTAGGTCCTGTGCCAGCTCTGTTATTATTATTATTATTAAACAGGATTTATATAGCGCCAACATATTACGCAGCGCTGTACATTAAATAGGGGTTGCAAATGACAGACTAATACAGACAGTGATACAGGAGGAGGAGAGGACCCTGCCCGAAGAGCTTACAATCTAGTAAGTGGGGGAAATTACACACAATAGGAGGGGAGATTTGTAGTGGTGGGAAGTAGTGAGGGTTTCAAAAGACAGAAGAAGACGGGTAGGTAGGGATGAAGTATTGGGTTTTGACTGCTTTTTTAAAGGAGCAGAAAGTAGGAGCAAGCCGAATAGGATGAGGAAGACCATTCCAGAGAGTTGGGGCAGCTCTAGAAAAGTCTTGTATCTGTGCATGTGATGAGCTTATGAGTGAGGAAGTCATTAGTGGGTCCTTGGAGGAGCGGAGGGAGTGGCTGGGGGAGTATTGTACCAGGTCAGAAATGTAAGTGGGACAAGAGCTATGGAGGGATTTGAAGGCAAAGCACAGAAGGTTGAATTTGACTCTCAGTTGAAATGGAAGCCAATGTAGAGAACTACAAAGAGATGCAGCAGAAGAGGAGCGGAGGGAAGGATGGATGAGTCTGGCTGCAGCATTCATAATAGATTGTAGAGGAGAGAGTCGGGTAGAGGAATACCAGAGAGGAGGAGGTTACAGTAGTCCAGACGAGAGATGATAAGAACGTGTACAAGGAGTTTGGTGGTCTCAGGGGACAGGTAGGGGCAGATTTTGGAGATGTTGCGTAAGTGAAAGTGACAGGACCTGGAAATGTTCTGAATATGAGGGGTAAATTAGAGGGCAGAATCGAAGGTGACGCCAACACAATGTGCCTGAGGAGAGGGCCGAATAACAGTGTTGTTAACAGTTAGAAATATGTCAGGGGGAGATTTGGAATTTGTTTCTGGGTGCAGAGGACAGGTAAACCTTGGATGCATATGGGCTCTTGCTGACTGGTCCCTGTTGGTTCCCTTGCATTGGCATGATCACCCTGCAGCTAGACAGTCAATAGGAAGTTTCCACCTTTCATAGCATGGTCGTTCAAACCTCACCTGTTTTATTCATAGAAAGAAAGAAGATTTGGGACTGCAAAGTCATACGGTTCACTGTTTCCCCATAATAAAAACTGTCCTTAGAAAAATCATGCAACCATTTCAAGAATGCAAGCAGACAGGAATAATTTTAAGTTGCATAGAGACATTCAATAGTTGTCACTGATAGCAATCATCAATAGTGATTTCTTCCAGTAGAATGAATGAGCTCCATACAGACAGCAAGTTTGTTCTATGGAGAAGGGAAGGGATACCATAGAGGTACTGTCACACTGGTGGTCAGGTTGTGGTGCAGGTAACGCTTCCTCATGCCCATGGACCACTTCTTGTTGTGAGACTCCATATGTACCCGCAGCATCAATAGGGGACCCTCTGTAAACTGTTCAAACATAAGAACTAATGGATTGAAATGGGTGACTGAGCAGCTGGCCATGGCTGGGAAGATGCCACCTGCCGGGAGCCACATGGTAACTCCAGTTTCTGCCACCAAGCCTAGCCATGCCGCATCACTAAACAACATTGTTGGACCTCTGTATTAGTACAGTCTAGGAAATCACAAATGATCAATGAAAATCTATCATCTATCAAGCTTACAAGAACAAACCAGATTGGTTTATGATATATCATGCTTTAGTAAACCAAACATCATTCACGTAAAGTTTTCATCGACTTTCTTCTTTAAACTTTGGGAATAAACTCTGCAGTTACATAATATTTTTTAAGTGGAGGAGAAGACAACATCTGCTGTATATACCATTAAATAATATCCACTAAATGGATAGATTAATATTTAAATGGTTAGAAAAATGTAAAAAAAAAAACCCTGTTCTGGCCGGTTGCTTTTTTCGAGGGCTGTATCGTATGTTTACCGGTTTAATTAATTACATTTCCTTTCAACCGCAACTCGAAAATGTTTTGCTTTTGATTGTTATCTTGCAAATTCTCAAACTAAACTTTTCAACTCCAGCGAACGTTCTTTCCTCTTAAACGGTTGTTTATATTTGTAACCTATCCAGCAGAGATGAAAAAACACAATGTTGGGAAATGCATCAGAGATAAATTTGCATCCGATTCTTTGGAAATTCTTTGGATGTAAAAAATGTTTAAAAAAAAGTTAAAAAAAATGTTTTGTTGAATATATTAAAGTGGATGCAGAACACTTGTACAAGTGATGGATACAGTAAAAAGACCAGGGAGCTGCTGATATTTTATATGTCCATAATTATTCGTTCATGTACATAGCCAACGTGTTTCAGGGTCTTACCATCTCCTCCGTCAGGGCTTTGGGTGGTTGAAGCTGCATCAAAGCTGGTTTCTTATGCTCCTCTTTTGCCTGAGCTAAACTAAACAGACCTTATCCTCCGTAGATCAATACACACATTTTCTCAGTCTTCCCTTTTGCATTCATCAGACTTAAACATTTTGGCTGCAACAAGGCACAAGGTCCAGCCTTTTAACTTCAGAACAAAAATCACATAGATAACCAACGCGTTTCGGGGTCTTGTCCATACTTAGGTTGGTAAAAGCTGGACCAGGTCCTATGCTGTGTTCCCCTTTGCCTGAGCTAAACTAAACAGACCTTCCCTTTATAGATCTTTTACAAACCCATTCTCAACGTTTTATCCTTCAACATAATTTTTAGGTCTTGAGGAACCTATTTTTGTGTGAATCAATAGAAAGAAGCCTGCAATTGTGTCTGAAATACACATTTAGAGTCACACAATTGGCTTTGCCAAGTGGTGTTGGAATCAAAGAACTATGCGGGTATCAAACGGGGGGTCAATAAGTCATAGTTTGAGGAACTCTTAGCAACCTCTGGAGGAACTCTGGTTGAGAATGGCTGCTATAGAAGCTCTAATAGGTAGGTCGAGCCAGGACAGTGCTGGTTTAGCCTGTTAGGGTAGTAAGGGGGGTGGCGATACTAACCTTAGTCATAGGCTCAGGTCATTTTCTCTCTGTTGCATACTTAAACTTAAACATTTTTGCTGTAGTAAATAACAAGGCGAGAGGTTGCAGCATGGGTGGTTCTGTATCAGACTTTTGTGAACAGGCCAATGAAGATGTCACCTTGGAGCCACCATCCATGTTGCAATTCAGAACTGGGCCTATTACAAATAGAAATCCATGGCCAAATTTAGGTACCATTGGCATTTCAACAACCCATAGGTTGACATTTTTGGTATCTATTTCCTTGATGTAAGCCAATCTTTTATATCTTACCCAAAAATTGGTACTTCGGGCCTCATTTGTTAAGGATCTCTAAGACTGGGGAAGATTATCATGGGAGAGTCTGGGTCATCCAACAAACCTCACATTGATCTGGTCAAGGATTGGAAACATTTGCCAAATATTAGGAAATTATTTTAAGAAATCAATTTCAGGTTTGTTTTATCACCTAAATTTACTCATGTCTTCTCCAGTCTTGTGGACCAAAATTATTATTATTATTACACAGTATTTATATAGCACCATCATATTACGCAGTGCTGTACAAAGTCAATAGTCATGTCACTTACTGTCCCTTAAAGGAGCTCACAATCTAATGTCCCTACCATAGTCATTAACGTAGTCTAAGGTCAATATTTGAGGGGAAGCCAATTAACCTAACTGGATATTTTTAGGATGTGGGAGGAAACCGGACTACCCAGAGAAAACCCACACAGACACGGGGAGAATGTGCAAACTCCATGCAGATAGTGTCCTGGCTGAGATTTGAATCTGCGACCCAGTGTTGCAAAGACAAGAGTGCTAACCACTGAGCCACCCTGTGTAAATTAAAATTTCCTGAAAAATTGGGTTTGATAAACAGTCAAAATGATATAGTATGACACCATAAAATGCAACATATGTGATTAATTTTATGAGTCTTTTGCTTTTAGGAAACATAAAATGTTTTTAAAATATATAAAATGTCTCTAACAACAAAAGGGTTTATGTGGTATAATGGCAGAATACAATTATCAATATACATCCAGGAGGGAATAATAACTTAGTATGCTCAAAATGTAATCATTAGACAATGAAAGGTGAAGTTTATGTAGAAGGACAGATTTTGAATCTGATTCTATAAAGTCTTCCCTGACATTTCCTTGTATGGGTGGCCTGCTTCCGGTGAAACCTTGTACAATTCACACGTCCTTCCAGCAAATTCACTGTTCAGTTCTGAACAATATCCTTTTAAAACTGAGTACAGATACTGGCTGATATGCAGCTCTTACCTGCTTTTTCCCAATGACCTCATGCAATGTTGTAGCATTACAGTAGCGTGAAGTAATATTTGTACAGGAAACTCGCCAGGCTGATGTGTTTGGAGGCGTCTAGGCCGACTGACCTTCCCTTGGATGTCCCCGGAGTCTAGACAATAGCGCCAGATATGGGACAGATCCAAACATTGACCAATGTTCGTAGTGTAATGTCATAGTGGTAAAAAGAAGGAGGTGAAAGAGCTTACCGTCAATCACAGGTTTGTTACATTATCAATTGAAGTTAAATGCCAGTTGTTTTTTAACATGCTGCCTTTTCACTTTTTAAATACTAGATTGTAAGCTCTTCGGGGCAGGGTCCTCTGCTCCTGTATCACTGTCTGTATTAGTCTGTCATTTGCAACCCCTATTTATTGTACAGCGTTGCATAATATGTTGGCGCTATATAAATCCTGTTTATTATTAATAATAATAATAATAATAATATTATTAAATAAATAAAACAATTCCCTATACTATGAGATGTCCTCTGTAAACTGAGCACTCTGAGGTCACAAATCTCATTTTCTGTGCCACTGATCTCCTTCAGTAACTTTGCAGATGCTGTATGTCTACATGCACTACTTCCAATGGCAGCTGCTTCCCAGGGTGACTTTACCGATGGTGGCAATAACGGAGTATGCCTGGGCAATAGGCATTTACCTACCCACTTGTAGCCTTCATTATGGATGTGTCAAGGTGCCAACACAGGGGATCACTTGTCAGAGCTTTATCTTTCTGCTGAGTTGTCCGTTGACACAACCCTTGTTCCATGACATAAGATTTTTGTAGCAAGCAACCAACTGATTTTTAATATGTTTTGGGAATGCTGCCAATGAAGTTTTGCACTTTGCCTCCTTGGTAGAGGTGTCAGGCTTTGCTTTCTCATGTATCAGCTGCCTTCCTTATAACCAGTGATTCATGAAATGGAATGATTTTATTCAAAGTGAAAGAGGAGCGATGCAGAAACCACACAGAATGGTTAAAGCAAAAGCAGGGAGATCCGTGCATGGCAGGTCCTCAGGTACAGCTTTCTTTTCAGCAAAGAGAACAATAAACAGGCCAACAGTGACTTTTCATCAAAGCTCCCTCCAAATCCCAAAACATTAGCAGTGCAGAATTACCTTTGGAGTGCCTTGGTTTCAATAACTAAATCTTAAAACAAGACATTGGTTTATTTACACATACGGGTATACGTAAATACTAAAATATCGAAAAGAGGGGCTTTTAGTGGCAAAAAGTAAAAAGGTGTTTTATTTGTGCCTTATAATGAAATATAAACACGTTTAACGCCATTGATTATACTAGACAGAGTTCCACTACAGGGATGGATATAATTGTAACATGGAATAGGTTAGATATTGTTTTCTCCGACACGTTCCGCTATTCGGCTTCCTCAGGGGAGGTAGAGACATAAACTGGTTTGTAGTATAATATGAAAGAAAGAATACTACAAACCATGTCTCTACCTCCCCTGAGGAAAGCAAACAGCACAAACGCGTCGGAAATGGAGACGACATATATAACCTATTCTAGCAAATATGTTACAATTATTTCATTATTACATTATACATAAATACTATTCACAAGAGAAGTAGCAAAGGTAGAGGAACATATCTAGGGAAAGGAGAGGAAAGGCAGTCAAACGCTAAACGTACATAAGGACATTCTCCCTCTAAAACCATACAAGCCAAGATTTTCTCTCCTTTAAACATTTGCAAGCCTAAAGCAAATCACATATCCTTGCTTCTTTATCCATACTTAATGAAGTATTACACAGTAGGTTGCAAAGTTTTTCATTATCCTAGCCTAACTTTAGCTTGTGCGGATGATTATCTGGTATTCCTAATATGCCAGTCCCCAGGAAACTGCAGCAATAAACAGCCATGGGCAGTAAATACCATCAGGGGGGTCATACTGGCCAATATTCTACGGACCTTCAATCATCCATTTATGGAAGACCAATGCTTGGTGATTGTCTCTGCTAAGCAAACCTGGCTGTTTTATGATTTGCATCTGGTATTTGTAGCCTACTTTTCAGAAGTGTAATCTTCATAACCCGTGAGGTATGAATGGGGGTAGTAGTGTGCACCTGAGTAACGTCTACTGATGCCCACTGTTGCAATGCTGGTTCATTAGGAACCAGCGCAGCATTGGTAGCAGAAAGGCACCCAGAAACATTTGTTCCCACCATCTATCTGAATTTAGCTTAGGAAGGAATGGAAACACCAGAAAGTGGAAATAGGCAATCTGACTTGGAAGAAAGCCAAACCAAAGCAGTACGATCTCCATTTTAGAGTACCTAAAAGATATTTAAATACATCTAGTGGCTTAGCCTAACAAACTTCACAAACTCATAAAAACTTTTTGTTAGACTGAACTTTTAAGAATATGGAGTAATGATGGGGATTATATATTTACCCCCCTAATTTTAAAAATGTCCCTTCTGCTTGCCAGCCGTCGACAGTCACGTTTCAAGCTTGTGTTAGCTGAAAATTCATTTCTGCAATACTTAAAAATCTTATTCAGGTCAGACATAATGTTATGCTGATCTTCAATAGCGGTAGGGGTCAGAGAAGGACAGCGTAACGTCCCTTCGCTCCGTAGAGTCCGAGGACGGCACGATGAGTCACAAACCGAATTTCCTTTTGGTGTCCAGTGTTCCTTTAGATCTGTCTCTGAATAAACTTCCTGAAACCCTTTAATTGGCACTAATTCATTAATAAAAGAAGAGATTTATTTTTATGCCATGCACTGGGATCTCATTCAGCAAAGAGAAAGAAGTTAAGATTATACTCTGCAATGTGAAATATTTATGGAGCTTAAAAAAAAAGTTTGCAAGTTGAAAAAGAAGTAGGGAGGGGGGGTGATTATATTTTTCTTTATAGAAATTGTTGGGACTTAGTCTGGTATTGTTTTCCCAACTTGTGAAGCTCTAATGGTCTTTTAAAAAAATTATTCTGACACAGTGCAGATTTGACTGATCCCAAGCAGAGAAAAAGATTCGGATGAACTCGCTTTGAAATGTTTGTCAGGAGGAGAGAAAAAAAGAACTCTTTCACAGTAGGAGACTGGGAGAATAATGTGTCTGCTTCAGAGAGCTAAAAAAAAATCTGCACAGAACAAGCAAACAGAAGGACGCCCAAAATGACACTGTTAATATTTTGTCTGAACATTTATGGAAACTATACAAATAAATAGATTTAAGATTACTTTCTGGAATACTTTCATCAAATCTTATATAAAGCAATGACAAAAGACAAAAACAGAAAACAAGCGCAAAGTTTTTGAATATTAAAAAAACAAAAACAACAAAAACATTCAAATTGTTATCTTGCAATTATGAACGCCTTAACTAAAATGTAAATAATACAGTATATAAAGAGAATTTTTAAGAAAAGTATCTTGATAATGGCTATTTTTGCTTATTAAAATATAATATTTACTTCATGAACGTAATGCAATATAGTGATACAATAAACACAAAAATGCAAAAATGTCAACTAAAATACAAAAGCAAAAGAATAAAAAAATATAAATGTATAATATTATAAGAAATAGGTAAAAAAAATTTTGACCAAAAAAAAGAAAATAAGTCTACTTAGTGGGTTGTACTGCTGCAACTGGAAAGAGAAAAACATGTCATGGTTTTGGACTGAAAATAAAAATAGGCAAATAAAAACAAGAAAAATATTCAATAAAATAAATACTTTTAAAGAACACAAGGCGGCTTTGGGCTTTTATTGCTTTTAGAAACCCAGCTAAAAACAAAAAAAAAACAAAACAATGTTTCAGAACCGCGCCAGAGAGGACTGCATGACCTCAGCTGCACCCTGAATTTTTGTACACAAACTGCAGAAGGGGAACAATTATATAACTGAAGATAGCACAAGCAAAACAGCAAAAGGGAACAGATTATAATCAGAAAACAGCAAGATTTTAACCTTGTCTGTTATTCTCACATTAGGAAATAGAATTACGGGTACAGCCTGTGGCATTTCATTGTTCCATGCAGGTAACACTCCCTTGGTAATACAAATAAATGTAAAAATTTTAATGCATTGGTCCTGATTTATTAACGTTCTCCAAGGCTGGAGAGGATCCACTCTCATCAGTTAAACTGGGTGATCTAACAAACCTGGAATAGATCTGGTCCAGGATTAAAAACATTTGTTAACTTCCTGGGCGGTAACGCCGAGTGTGACTCGGGGTAGAAAAAAGATGCTAGGAGCGGTAACCCCGGGTCAAACTCGGGTTAGGTAAACCTATGGAAACAATAGTAAATAAAACGCTTACCTGATTTGCCGGCGTCCCGCATCGTCCTTCGTGTTTTCTCTCTTCCTCCGGTCGGTGTCCTCTGCACCCTATAAGTCACCTGGTGACGTCGGTGGGTGCGGACGTTCCGTTCCAGCATGGCGGGAAAATTCAAATTCATTTGTATTGCATTCAATACAAAATAACTATATTGAATCCAATACATTGAATGCGTAAAAGCAGTACATTGTCTTTCGTGAACATTTATATTTATATTACATATTACATTTATATTTTACAGTATAATTTTATACTATGAGTACATTATTTATTTTTGAAATACATTTTTTAATGTTTTTTATTTATTGCAATTCATTCAATGTGTAAAAGCAGTACGTTGTCTTTCTTGAACATGAATGAAGTATATTATTTTTCTTTAAATTTTATTTATTTAATTTATTATTTTGTCATGATTTTGTGTTTCAAACTTTATTATACTCATACTATTATATTATACTGTAAAATTAATTTTCATGAAAAACAATGTACCACTTTTAGACAAAAAAAAAATCGGACAGAAATGAACCCCCCAGGAGGTTAACAAATACCAAATGACTTTTAAGAAATCCATTCCAGTTTTGCTGGATCACCCAGCTTTCCTGATGAAAGTTTATCCTGCCAAGCTTTGGAAAGCTTTAATAAATCAGGCTCATGGTTTCCAAGCTACCTAATCTGTTAATTGATAAACTACTGAACACAAACACTTTTCATCCAACAGTTTTGATTTTAGTTAGTTTTTTTATTAGTTAGTTTATTGGTTCATATACTCCATGTGCAACATTTTACCCAAATGCAAAATATGGGGGTCTAAATTGCAAAACATTTAATATAAAGCACAAATGCAAAGCACATAATATCCAGTATGTATAATGATACAGAAGAATGACAGATGACTTGGAATACTACAGAAAGTGGTCATAGGCTGCTGACATGCTACAGAAGTGATTGGAGAATGGAGAAATATTACAAGGGACTGTCAGAGAATGGGATATGTTACATGAGACTGCTAGAGATCACTGCCTTTACAGCCCTTTTACAAATTCAAACTTCAACTACTTTTTGCAAGAGTCTAAGGGCTACACAACTAATACCGATAGTAACTAATAATGACCTCTTGAGCTGCCGTTTGGGCACCAGGGATTTTCACACATCACCTGCACAGTACAGAGATTGGTGATCATGGTCTGTACAACTGAACTGTTGTTCCCACCACCAATCTGAAAAAGCCCTTAGGATAAGCCTTAAAAAGTAAAGAAAAGATAATAAAAGCATAAAAAAATACTTGCCTATCAAGTTCATCCAATAAACCCACAGCTGATCCAGAGCCCTTTGTAAAGCGTGGTCCAATTTGTACCAACACTAAAAGGCAATTGGATACTCTCTGAATGGCCATGCTACAATGTTATTTCTTATATACTTTTGTGAACTTAGATCACATATAAATCCATGTTGAAATGATCTATAGAGCTGGCTAATCCTAGATTCACTAGAAGCCTATGATGTACTTTTCTTGCTGTAAAGAAGTCTTTCCATATGCGGAGGGTAATATATTTTCCTACAAGTGCAGAATTATAACCTTTGTCATCTAAAATGATGTTAAAATAAACTATTATGCATTCTGTTTAATAATAAGGATGATATATGAATTTATACAATGTGATCATACTCTTCATCACCACCACACGTACACTTTACCTTCTCCTCTCTAGGAAGACTACATTAAAAAATGTTTATGGTGTGTTAAAATTGAAGATCTTTTTGATCATAATAATAAAAATAATGTACCTAGCTTGCAGAAGGAAACATAACATTTGTATTATTTAAGTTTACTCTATTGTAAATATTATCTGTAGCCCTGCACAGGGGACCAGAAGGATAGGGGGGCCGATGACAATATCCAGAAGGTCACAGCTCACAATGGGTCAGAAAGTTGCAATCTTACTGATTATCAAGGCGTTCTCTGAACAGGGTCCAGAGTTAGAATACTTTTGGGCTGTGGCATGCGTTGGGTCCATTGGTGGTATTGATGATGCTGGGTTTGGGTATATTGGATGATATATTGAAGAATAGGGATGAGCAGGGAGTTTTTAAAACTCGATCTCGTGGCATATTCAGCTGTTGTCTGTTACTGAAATTGTAAGCCGTAACAGGACGACCTCGATCAACGAATTTACACCGGCTGTTATCGCTTAAAATTTTGGTAAGATCAAGCTTTAAAGACTCGCTCATCCTTAGATCTAAACCTGCGATGGGAGAGTGAGTGGGTTGTGTCCAGAGAGTCTGCGATCTGTACGGGGGACATGGCTTGCGTCTCTGGCCGGGATGTCCCTCCAGCGGGGTCCTTCTACTGACCCTGCTTGAGGGCACACGCGGACCACCAAAATGTTCTCACTGACCACCAGTTAGCAACCGCTGGTCTAAATAACACCCACTTGGGAAAAAATATTCAGATCCTTCCGAAGCAGCACAAACAAGGGTTCCTGCACTATTATCTTTGGGCATTATGTTCACTTGAGAATGTCTGGGTTCATATCAGATTATAATGTAGGTGAATGGAGAAATGAGACCCCGACGAAAGAAGTTGATCACCACCTGTAATGAAGCGGTGACGGTGACGGTGGAGTTATGTGATCCAAATGCAATTTCTATCCTAGGATGACAATGCTGCTCCTCCAAAGATACAGGAAAGTGGCAAATGGCAGCATTACCGGTGAAAATGAAGGGTAAAAACCCCTAAAATAGAAAACCAATGCAGCCATTATATCTAATAACTTGTATTTTGCTATATATTACATATTTGTTTTTCATAATAATACATTTTAACAATATAAATGATAACTATATACATATATATATTTAGTTGTGTTAAAAAGCATATTAAACAACAAAACAAGAACTATTCCGTCCTTTTATCATCTATATTTGTGTATTTTTGACCAGGCAATAAATTATTTGGTAGCACCGGCTGCCTCATAAAACAAATTCCAACATCAGACTAATTTTATTAAGCTGAATTCATCTGAAATACGATAATCGCCTAATACAGCGGCGGATGGATTCATCCGCTGAAATGTGCTTTTTGGCAAAGCGCGGGGAAGCTGTTGTCTTTTTGCAGAGTAACTGAAGAGACCTCGTTAGATAATGAGTTGGCAAACACTTTTGAAATGTTTACTGTGTTCTTTAAAATAAAAGGACATTTCTGTGCTCGAGAGAAGCTCACTGTTTTATCTCTACAAAACAAGAGAAATTATAAAAAGAGATGAAAAAAAATATTTTTGTGCAGGGAATGGATTTGCAGCATGAACTGACACAACCTCAGCGGCGAGGACATGGCATAAGATCACCTTGGTGATGGTGCGGTGGATAATCACACTGCAAAATCCTCCGTTAGTTGCCTTGTAAGTTTTCAGAATTACTTTTCTATCCATCCCTGTGGGCGCTACGTGCCTGGGTGAGTTAGAGAAACCTGACTGCTAAAATATATGTTGCTTGAAAATGCTGAAAAAAATATATTGAAAAATTTGCAAATGTTAATAAAATAATACCTGACATGAATTCTTCTTCTTGTTATAGGGTGACAACGCCTTTCTCTAAATTCCAATTGAGCTGCTGTGTTGTCACCTAGATTTCCCATTGAGTTTAAAAACATATTCTACAGGCAGGGTCCACTACTGTTACCATCAAAAACCCACCATTCAGCCATTGCTTGATTTCATATCATGTCATGGAGTCGGATGGAAAGAGTTGCAGGTGATCAATAGAATTGAAATTTAACGATAAATAAATAAATAAAGAATATACAACAATAAATATAATAAAATATAAAATGTGTGAACAAGAATTTTCTTTAAAAATAGCAAATGTTTATGATATTCAGCAAACTAAGAGCCATTTAATGCCAGGTTTGTAGGGCTTTGCAAAATTCAAAAAGTGTCACAGAGGAAATGGCTATAAGACAGGGTACCAGGTCAGTTGAGTCACATGATCCGAAAAGGAGCTCACAGCAGCCATTGACATTGTGCGTTGGAGATGTCAAGATTGGCATTGGCACATGCCTCCCTCTTCATGGCAGTGCTCAACCCTTCCAATGACTTAGTAGCTAGAAATGGATTAAATATCAAGATTTGCTCACCATATTATAAAAATATAGCCTAATAAAGGATAGAATATAAAAACCCACTTTTGTTGCAATACTTTTCTTCAAGCTAGAGATTTCCTCTGCAGTACTTCACCTCCACCACTAGATGTCCTCAGTTTGATGACCAGCATCATTCAACCCGCTTGAGCATAGACTGTCCCGGACAAACCCTCAACTTGGAAGTTAAAACAAGATGCCGTATGGTGATAAGCTTATCCTTGCTATTTTGTCCTCATCTCCTTGCAGCATTTTTCTGATTGGCTGCTTGTGCTGCTTCATTCAAATACCATCCCTGCTGCACAGGAAAAGGTGATTCCAGGTCAAATTTAGATACAAAAAAGAAAATGTTATGTATTAGTGATTGCAGAGTTACATGGATTGCGGTCTATTATATCTGCCTGGAATTCAGCTTTAATGATGTAACACCCCGTAAAGTGCAGCTTTTGTGCAGCCTTTCATCCGCTGCCCTTCCATGAACCTCCGACTCCGCAGAGACGGTTGTACGTTAAACGCACAAAGGTTGGGAAGTCTTCTCGGTGAACTGTTTCTAATTTGTCTTCTTACATAATGAATTGTTATTTTGATGTATGTGATCCCTATCCCTTACACCCTCCCCTGGCTTCTCAGTCAGTAGCTGCCAACATTTTTTTGCAGTTAATCTGTGTGTACTCCAAACTATACTACAGAGCATACATCCTGCTAACCCGCCAGTGCCCCGGTGTGACTGCTGCAACAATGACTCCACCAACCCCACAAGCACCATCTAGTGGCTGGAAAGGAAAGTACTGGGGAGGGTTGCACAAGTGTGTAGGAGAGGTGCAGTGTTCCAAAAAAGGGAGTAAGTAACTTGTTTATGAAGAGCTAGTTTGCAGCTCCATGTTTCCTGGTAGAAGGATATTTCTTCTTTTATTTATTGGGCTATGATCTGGAAGAACGGTGAACTGGGTTTAGTGAGTTGAGAAAAAAAATTACTTAAAGCTTTCCCTTAACTCAGAATTTTCACTTTACATATAAAGGTAGAGAACACTTTTATGTAGGGTACAAATTTAGTTTTTTTAAAAAAAAAAGGCACTGTTCCCTAATTCTCAGCTGCCTAGGTAGTAGAGAATAAATGGGAGCTCAAAGCCTTCTGGGATACCTACGTGACGCATCCCGGGAGGCTCTTGGGCGGCTCTTGAGCATCCCGGGCATACGCAGAACGAGCCTTTTTGCTCGAAGAGAAAAATTTGCCCATCTCACGCATGTGCAGTGAGATCAGCAATCGTTTTTATCCTACATCACTTGACCTCATGCCTGGGTTGGGTGACGTAGGATGAAGTACCTGGAAGAGAAGACGAAGATGTTGGCGCCGGCTCTAGGATAGATGCTGAGACGATGTGGGACCCGATGCCAAACACCCCCGGAGTGATCAGACTACCCTGCGGGATTAAAGGTAAGTGTGTTTTTGTTTTTTTTTTTGCTTTTTGAGTACAGTTCTCTTTAAATCTGGCTTCCAACAATAAACCTTCAATAAATCCTCCCTCCCATGTGTTATTTAATAAATCTGCCCCCTAGGCCCCCTTAAATAAAACTATTGGCCTTCCTTTCATTAAATCTGCTCACCAGCCTTCCCTTCATTAAATCTGCCATTTAACCCTCTCCTTCATTAATTCTGTCTGCTAGCCTTCCTTTAACAAATCTACCTTCCAGCTTCCCCTTTATTAAATCTTCTCTCCAGCCCTCTCATTAATAAATCTGCCCCCAGCGTAACTTTCAATAAATTTGCCCTCCTGCCTCCCCTTCAGTAAATCTGCCCTCCAGTCTTTCCTTTAATAAATTTGCCCTCTAGCCCCCCTTGAATAAATCTGCCTTTCAGCCTTTCTTTCATTAAATCTGCCATCCAGCCATCTCCATTTAATAAAGCTGCCATTCAACCCTCTCTTTGTTCAATCTGCCCTCCAGCCTCACCTTCATTAAATCTGCCTTCCAACCCTCTCTTAAATGGTTGGACTTGTTTTCTGCGAAACGCGTAGAGAATATTAGCTCAACTAGAGTCCCCTTATGTCTGGAATTATACACCAGAATGGTGAAAAGGTTTTATGATAATTTTTAGCATAAATTTAATAAATTATATTTTTTAATTTTTGTATCTTGTAATAAATAAAAAGTTCAAATATTGAATCTTTATGTGGGATGTCATGTTGTTGCTGCCTAAAAAGTCCCAACTTTGTTTTTGTGTCAGATTGTAACAATATAACCAGATGGAAAAATAATTTCTCTCTTTAATAAATCTGCCCCCCGCGTCCCTTTCATTAAAACTGCCTTTCAGCCTATCCTTTATTAAATCTGCCTTCCAGTCTTCTCTTCATTAAATCTGCCTTTCAGCCTCTTATTTATTAAATTCACCATCAAGCCCCCCTTTAAAGACTGAAATGACTCAATGCTCATTCACTGCACACTTGATACTTTTCACCTCTCACTGCCCCACTGGGGTAGAAAATTGGGATACATATCCCAAATGGAAACACGGACATCAATAGCAAAGCATCCAATCCCTTCTGAGATTTGTATGAGATCCTGGGGCCATCACTATGTATATGGAACATGCACTGGATTTGGAGGCTGCCAGACCCAAATTTGGCAGATGGCGTCTACTGGTAAAGCAATGAATCTGACACCAGCAACATTCTTAGCTAGAGAATCTTCCAGATCCTTGTGTGTTCAATGGCAGCAACTGATTCACCATGAGAGAATGTTTGGTAAATGTCAGATTCACTGCTTTTTAAATAGACCCATATGTGTCAGGACTACATGGTGCATGCTAATACCCGTAATGCACTTTTCCCAGCATTTCTCAGCCTTATTACCCCGGAGGAGAATTAGAAATAAATTCCAGGTGTAAAGGAAGCCCTAATAAAACCAATTTATGGAGGTAAGTGGGGACAAAAATAGTGGCCAGTGGACAGAATGCCCCCCATTTACAGTATTGGCTACAATAACATTTTTATGAAACCTAAAAACATCATAAGATTCATGAAGTTGGCTCTACCTAATGGTGTTGGTCCATGGACTATGTAGGTACCATCAAATGGGAGGTCAATGTGCCACAGTTTGTGGGAGCCTGGGAACCCTGGGTGAGAATGCTGCCTGTTTTTTGGTGATAATTTAATAACAATATATATTTTCCACAAACAATAATAGGATTTTATCACAAAACATAGGCATAAAAAGGGTCATTAGATTAATGTATACTTCACATGACCACAAGTATGATGCCATCTCCAAATGATTTAATATAAGTATTTCCAATGATGGGGGCAACTCATACAACTGCAAACATTTTGCACAATTGCAAGAATTTGGTTTGGCCCTTTTCTGGTCCAGAATGACTAGGTCCAGAGAACAAAGCCAAATGATGCCAGCTGGGTTGGTGAGCTTGGTGTGGAGGAACTTGTGGTCTGCACACAGCCCTGACCTCAACCCTACTGATCTTTAGAATGAATTGTAACTGTGAATCATTCCTTCTCATCCAACATCAGTTCCTGACCTCACAAATGGCACAAATTCCCACCCTCCGAAATATTGTAGAAAGCCTTCTCAGAAGAGTGGGGGCTGCTACAGCCACACAAGGGAGAAGGGGCATCTCCATATTGATGGATATCAGTAGAACACGCATTGATTAAACACCTAAAACCAGGCAAATATACCTAAAAAATAATTCAGGAATTGGTGGATTTGTATAAAACATATGTTCATATAACACTGACATATACAGAGCCCATAGCCATGTCACCAAGTGTCTCAAGGAAAGCATAATTAAATGTCCCTGCCGTATTCATACTCTAATGCTAATCAGGGGAAAAGCAAATGAATTTCCCAGCATGGTATTTGGAAGTAAACCAATTCAAGCATATGTACAAAGCCCACGATAAATGTGCCCTGGCTAAGAAGGGTTCCCTGGTGTGGAAAGGTGGGGGTGCTACCTGCTTAGCCACCAATCGAAGAATAGATAATTATAAAGATCAGGGAATTTATTTTTCACTCCGTGACTTTTCAGCAACATTTTTTTTTATTTTTGTTTGAAAGATAAATGTTTTTCATGGAAATTTGAGTGAATTTTAGGAAACATTGGACACATTGATGATGACCCCATAGTGCATCAACTAAATATTTCAAACTATTGCTGTGCATTCCTGAGGGCCTTTATCAGGGAAACATTTTGCACTGATTACATACTTATAATAAAATAATCAGTGGAGTAATGCAACTGCATGTTGTGTTTGGACGTGGTAATGGCGTCAACGTTGTCTACAACATAACCCCAGTAATGCCATTTTCTACTTATATGATCAGCTCATTGATTTTGCCAGCAGTTTTTTCCTTTTATTACTACACTTGGACTGATCATGATGAGCAATCATGTGACACGCGACCTTGGCACAGGAAGGACAATGTCACTGGTATCCGTTTCTACAAAGCTGCAAAAGGTAAGAGTGGGTAACATTTATTTAAAAAAAATTGTATTGTTGTAAATGACATGTGAAAGCTTTTATTCTCTACAGGAATGAACTATTTGATTAAATGGCCAAAGTGTTGCTAAATAAAACAGATACTTAGGGTCTGAGCAAGGAAAGGGAGCGGTGGGGAAGTTTTCTGGTTCTCCTCAGAACCAAAACCTTTCCAGTCGATGAGATACATGGGCTTCTTACGAGAAATTTTGGAATACAAACTTTGATGGACTTTATATTCCTGAGAAGAATCGGTTACAGGAGTAGCCAGTGGAGAGGAATGAGAAAAGCGGTTCAGGATCAACAGCTTAAGTAGGGACACATAAAAATCATTGGGCAGCTGAGGAAGGCATAACTTATAACAAATTGGATTAACCTTGTCAGAGATGACATAGGGTCCAATAAAACGTGGAGCAAACTATGGCAAGGAGTTCCTTATTTCCGATGGAGTAATTTCTTTCAGCGGGGGAGAATTTCCTAGAAAAAAATGCACATGGAGGTTAAGCTCCAGTGGGAGTCTGGTAAAGAACAGCCCCCCACTCCAACAGATGAGGCATCAACATCTACAGAGAAGGGCTTGGAAACATCTGGCCTAACCAGGGCTGGGGCCGAAAGAAAGGCTCGCTTTAAGGCATGAAAGACTTCAACAGCCTCAGGAGGCCAATTCTTGGGTTCAGCATCCTTCCAGGTCAGTGCAGTGATGGGAGCCACCAGCATAGGGTAATTATTGGTGAATTCCCGGTAATAGTTGGTGAACCCCAGGAAGCGCTGAGTAGCCTTGAGACCGCAGGGTAGTGGCCAGTTGTAAATGGCTGTCACGTTCTCGGGATCCATGGAGAGACCCTCCTTAGCCACAATGTTGACCAGGAAGGGCACCTGTGGGCGTTCAAATAGGCACTTTTCCACCTTAGCATAGAGCTTGCTGTCTCTGAGTCATTGTAAAACCAAACGGACATGCTGTCTGTGGGTGGACAAGTCAGGGGAGAAGACCAAAATGTCATCCAGATAAACAACAATGCATATGTACAGCAGGTAACGAAAAACATTGTTGACAAAGTGCTGGAAAACAGCCGGGGCATTACAGAGACCGAAGGGCATCACTAGATATTCATAATGCCCATCTCCGGTGTTAAATGCTGTCTTCCACTCGTTATAAGGTTGTAGGCGCCTCGGAGCTCATCGACTGAAAAGGTTTTGGTAAAGACCTGGGCCCTTGGAGCAGGTCAAAGAACTTAGGGATAAATGGCAGCAGATAGCAGTTTTTATTAGTGATGACATTCAAACCACAATAGTCAATACAGGGGCGAAGAGATCCATCTTTCTTTTGAACAAAGAAGAACCCTACGCCAGTGGGAGAAGAGGACCTGCAAATAAAAATCCTTTGCATTTTTTCTGTAATGTATTCACTCATGGCCTTGGTCTCAGGGAGACTGAGGGGGTACACCCCACCTCTGGGAGGTGTAGAAATCGGTATGAGATCAATAGCACAGTCATAGGACCGGTGTGGAGGAAGTTGCTCAGCCTTATGTTTGGAGAACACATCCTGGAAGTCCATGTACTGTGTAGGGATGGAAGCAGCAATCTCTGATGCTGAAAGAGCTAGCAACTTGAGAGGCTTGACCTTGATCAAACACTGGGAGTGGCAGAATGGGCCCCAGGCCAATACTTCAGGAAGAGACCAATCAATTACCGGAGAGTGAAGTTGAAGCCATGGGAGGCCAAGCATGACTGCAGAGGAGGCTTGCGGGAGGACGAGGAAAGTTAAGGTCTCATGATGAAGCACACCCAGAGTTTGGAAACTAATTAGTCCACAGGACAAAATGGTTCCATCCACCGCAGAGATTCGCAGGGGTTGAGGAAAAGGCTCTATAGGCCAGGCAAAGTCCTTGACAATGGAAGCAGAAATTAAATTACCTGCCTCCCCAGAATCAATGAAGGGCTTGGGGGCTAGCGTAGATTTATTGTGATGAAGCTGAATTGTTATGGATGGGCGCTGAGTGGAGGGGAGAGAAGAGGTACTAAATACAATTGTAAATTGTATTCCAAGGACGGAAAAACAGCAGAGACTGGAGGTTCCAGAGGACCCTGGAAAGATGGAGCTAATCGTGATGAGAAGATCTTCCGTGAGGGGAGATCTCTCCTGGAAATGTTCCTGGAAACAAATATCGATCTGGGTGGCCAGGGAGATCAGGTCATTCAAAGCAGCGGGAATCTCTCAGCCAGCCAACTCATCTTTGATGTGGCCAGAAAGGCCTTTCCAGATGGTAGCGTGGAGCGCTTCATTGTTCCAGGCAAGTTCATCCGCCAGAGTACGAAATTTGACTGAATACTCTACCACAGTAAGCAACCCTTGGTGGAAGCGCTGGAGCGTGCTGGCTGCGGAGGAGAGGCGAGCAAGTTCATCAAAAGCCCTCCTAAAAAGGCTCAGGAAGGCTTCAATATTGCCTGTAACCAGATCCTTCCTTTCCCAGAGCGAAATGCCTATACCAGAGCTTTTCCAGATAGTAAAGAGACTACATACGCTACTTTAGCCCTGTCAGTGGGGAAGCTTTGTGGCTGAAGTTCAAAGTGGATGTTACACAGGTTGAAAAAGCCACGGCAGATCTTGGGATCCCCAGAAAATCATTGTTGGGGTGGCAGGTGAAGTGCAGAGGCCACTGGTATTGCAGGAGACCAGACAAGGACCAGAGGTTCAGCAGGTGCACTGGAGGGGACCAGAAGCTGATCTAAGCGGGTAGTGAGCACATGGAGCTGGTGGAGTACCTAGGTTTGAGTAGCTTCTTGGACATCCAGCCTCTGGGCGAGTGGTTGGTTGGGGCCCGCTGCGGTCTGGGAGGGTGTATACATGGTTCGTGCAAACTGTCACGCTCGGAGAGACATGACCACTAGGGGGGTGCTATGGCTTGCATGGAGGTGGTGTGAGCCCTGAGAAGTGCCAAGGAGCAAAGTCTAAGCAGTAACCAGGTTTTCTCCAGAGCCTCTGATGGTTAAGATGTTGCGCCGCTGGTTACTGCCAGGTTGCGGTCCTTGGGCAGACCAAGGTGGGCAAAGCACGGTACCAATTCACTAAGCAGAAGGTTAGTCAAGGTAAGCCGGGGTCGAGACAGGCAGCAAGCAAGGGAGGTCAGGTCACTTGCCAGGGGTCAATTGCCAGGGATCCAGGAGACAGACAGCAATGACACAGGGGCCGCTGTGGGCACAGGGATCACAGGAGACACTGGAAACAGCAGGAGGTACAGGTGATGCAGGGATATCCACAGGCAGACAGGAACACAGGAACAGCACAGGGAAGTTGGCTGGGAACCAACAAACTGGACAACGAAGGTTTAACACAGGAGCTGGACACAGGAAACACTGGATTAGGCAGCAGGTGCACAGTTCACATAACTAGGAAGCTCGCACTAGTAGGACTTGTTGCACAAACACAAAATGGAATCTGTGAGCTAGCTAAATAGCCGAGGCTTGTAAAGAGGCTATTTTCTGATTGGCCAGCGGCATGGATGCAGTTAATAAAGCTTGGAAACAGAGGCACACCCAACATCAGAAGTTCCTGCATGCACAGGGGAGAGATGCCTGTGTTTTAGTGAGGAACAGGTAAGTGTGACAAAGAGGTGAATTGCAGGTCAAATGCAGCTTTCATTGAATTGTAAATGATCTTGAGCTGCTTTTAAAGGAAACATCACATGTCTATCATCACAAACCTCAATGATCCTCAATGTCCCCAACTTCTTCCTTTGTCCAGTGGTGGTTCTCTATGTGCGGAACAACATTCACACCTTTGTTGGCCAGTACAGCCTACCTAGTACATCATATTATTGCAGTGCTGATAGGGCTGCACAGCCATCACATGCCATTACATGAGTGAGAACAGTCCTGGGAGAATGGCCATGGTCACATAGAGAAGAGGAAGCTGCTGTGGCGTCATTGAACCTGGAAGAAGAGCTTTGGAAAGGAAATCTGTAATTTTTTTTAATAAATAAAAAAACCCAGGCTTTGGGGGTGGGGGGAGAAGAGATGTTGGAGTTCCAATGTACAGTTTGCAAAGGTTAGAACTTTAATTTTTGTGCTTTTAAGACAAATTTCCCATTTCCCCACTCCATGTTTGCATTTAAACAGGAATTTCGGGGAAAACTCGCACACAGTAGTAAAAACATTTTAGACTTCCTCTTGTCTTCCTCTTTTCCTTCCCATTCAATCCAAAAAGAAAACATCTAAACCTTGGCGAATGCAGAAAGATGGATATGCAATCTTATGTACACATTTTCTCTGACACTACGGCAACTCCAAGCGACCTCAGGACGCCGAGCCCTCTGGAAAGGTTAGCAGAGATTTTCCTCTCCAGCCAGGGAAATTGTATAAACACGGCCTGAGATCAGATCAGTTTTGCTCCAATTCTTGTAAGGAAAAGAAACAAGATCTGAGCTGGAGCAAACAATAAAATAAAAATATTACTTCAATCTTGGACACATTCATCCTCTTGGTGGACCAAAGGAAAAAACAAGCCATTGGGAATCTTTTAAAGTTTCTTATTGTTTGTTTTTTATTAAAATTAAAGAAT
>NC_092869.1:42140104-42152498 GCF_032062135.1 Pyxicephalus adspersus | reverse complement strand
GGCTACACACGGAGCAATAAATACCCCCAAAACCCAGTTTTTGATTTTTTGTAGCCAGTGCTGGACTTTTTTCCATGTAATGAAAAACTCTCCAGTTGCTGCTACAAGGGTCAAATCATTTGATAAATTAGCATTGTATATGGGGCAATAAGCATTTTTTGCCTGGAATTACTGTTGTGATTGTGTTATCAGTGCAGAGATTGCTGCGATATTATTTATTGCTGTTTCATCATTCTGACTCTGACAGTTCAGGCCAAGGATTAGGTTACAGTGTATCTCAGGACAAAATAAAAGCGTCATACATGCACATTTCTTCATTTGTTATCTCTATAGAAACTTTGCAAATGCAGAAGAATACTTGTAGATCTGATTGAAATACAGCGAGTTGCTTAATCGACATAGCAGCCTTTGCTGAAATCGATTTCTTTTGACCAACTAGTCATTTCCCTGAGACGTATTTCCCCACTCCTTGCTATAATAGTACAATAGTACCTTTCAGGGATAGCTGTGTGTGCTGCTATTTACTTGTATTCTCTCCCCGTCAGATCAAAACTGTTGGCCTAGTGTTTGGTTGTAATTATAAGCTTTGTCTTTTGTATCACATTACTACAATAATAAAAAATATGGCTAGAATGTTCTATTGGAGGCAGTGTAATGTTTGATTTATATGCAGAAACTTTTCATCTGTAGATTAAACTATTCTTCGATGTGTTTGACTTTTAGGACTCCTAAACTGGTGTCTATTGTCCCCCCTTTTAGCTACCCCTCTCAGCCAGCATTGTCCCCGCATTGTACATGATGATCCAGGGATGGTCACCTACATTCTGAAACTACAGCAATGTTTCTCAAACTTTTTAACATGGGGGACCCTTGAAATAACTTTCAGGTCTTCAGGGAACCCCTTTTATAATTATTATATTCATAACTCACTGTAAATTTGTGTGTTGGTCATTGGGATGAATGCATTGCTAGCCAGTGGGAAGAATGTCATCCAGATCCATTCCAGGTTTGCTGAATCACCCAGGTTCCCCCCTGATAGTCTATCTTCTCCAACCTTGAAGAACTTTAATAAATCAGACCCAATGTGTGAAATGAGTTATCAGGGTTTACAATATATTTAAGTTGCAATGATCATCATCCATATAAACTCATCCCCATTTTTTAAATACAGATTTACAGTAAAATTCAATTTTTCTGTATCCTGTAGCTGAAAATAAATGAATGTTATAGACATAAACAGATTGTATTTCATCTCTTTTTCATATCTAATTTGGCTTTTAAAAATTAAATGTAACGTAGACTAAAGGAATGCAGCTATTCCATACAGATGCGGCACGTCGATGATCTGAGATCCTATGAGACCTGCCAGAATCCTGAGATATTCCGAATCAAGTGGAAGCATTTCATTTATCTCCAGCTGGATGTGAATTACTCCAGAAGAGAATGTCGAAGCATCATGCTGAATACTCCATGAAATCAACTACTTGAATGAAGCTGATCCGAGTTTTAACATTTACCCTGGGCTGCCGTAAACCCCTAGGGGCCGAGCAAAGACACTACTGTAGTCAGCCTATGATAACTCCAGGGTATAAAGCAGTGAATCTGACATTCCCCAAAACACTTCCTGGTGTAGAACCTTCCAGGACCATGTGCTCCAATGGCATCAATTATTTCTGCACCTGAAAATGTTTCAAGTGAAGTCATATTCACTGCTTTAAAGAAATACCCCCAAACCCCCTTTTTTTAATATATCTGCAGCTTTTATTACCATTTCATGCACTTCTAGTTGCAGGGACCCCCAGGCTTGTGTGGCTTGTGCAGTGTTCCTGCACTGTTAACCTGTCGCCCCCTAGTGGAGATTACAACCAGACAAAGACATCACATGGCCAAGTTGGCCATGTGATGGTAAGTAATAAAGGTTTTATTACTTAAAGCAGGGGTGTCAAACTCTGGCCCGCGGGCCAAACCTTGCCCGCTGGCTGAATTGAAATAGCTCAGCTACTATTATTCCCGGCATGACTCGCCTCTTTAGACCAGCGGGCTCTCTGCATTGGACTGTTTCATAGACAAGTAACACCAGGAATTTTAGTAGCAGCGCTATTTCAATGAAGAGGGAGTTACAGCAGCGGGCCACTCATAAGCTTTAGCTCCGCATTGGCTGCCTCTGGCATTTCCAGCTCTACCCCTCAGCTGCACTTTTCCTTGCTACTCCATAGCATAGACTTGAATGGTCGGATTTTCATAGAAGACAATTGTTATTATTATTGTTAGCCTGTGAAAAAAGGTTACCATTGAAATTTAGTCTACAAATAGAGAAAGAGGCATACGATTTTTTCTTAAATTAAATTTTTAAAAAATTCTTATGCCTCTTTCTCTATTATACACTTATTCCAGATTGAATGTGAAAAAACTCTTTGTTTCCATATGAAAAGGTTTTTATATTCAATGAGAAGGAAAAAATTCCTTAGTTTTTTCAATAAATTTTAAGGTTGTCCGCAACTTTGTCTAAGTTTTTAATTTTGGCCCTAATTTTTGACACCCCTGACTTAAAGAAACAGGTCAGACCTGAATGTATACATTTTTGTAGGCATTTTAGCTTGAGGTATTAAGCTCTGTAAACAATAATAATTTACAGCAAAATGTGAACAAATGGCTAATGCATCACATGCTGCTTGAATAGAAAAACTCTAATTAGTTTTGCATGAGTTGGAAAAAACTTTGTCTTGCTTTTAATACCATCTTGGACAGTCTAGATTATAATGACGTTGTATTGACCATTTATCATGTTCTGTGTTTGTTTCTTCCTTGAACAAAAATGGATATGGCAGCAAAAACCTCCATCCATTATACGTCTGACAGGTTCCGGGTGACGGCCCCAGCCTGGATCAACGCTTGACAGTTAAAGATGTGTGTAAATGGAGTTTCTTTAAAACTTTGTTGTTGTCGTTGCATAATGGTATTTTTGATGTCGACTTATTCCAACTTTTCTTGGCCAACCACTGTAAGAGTTCCTGTAAGAAAACAGGAAAGTATTCTTTACTTGTTATTTAATTTATTTTTACAAAACGTGTTCTGCCAGAATAAAAAGAACTCTTTATTTCCTTTTTGTCTTTTAAGTTCTTGCTGGGATTAGAAGATACATGGGCAATCTGCATACACCTGGGGAAAACTGGTGAATATGTAACCATTACCGGGGGGACAAGAGGTTTCTGGACATGGCCAATTCATTCTTGTTTCATTGAGAAAGGAAATCTTCATCCCATACCATACCATGGGGTTCACCCATAGTTGAGGGGGAATAGAGGTCTGGTTTAGACAGAGGGGGGGGGGGAAACTTGATGCCTCTTTTTCCTTGCCAACCATGGTTGATTCTTCATAAATTAGAAATGTAAATCAAATGTTCATGTACATTTTTAGTGCAATCCGGTCTATTTTTAATTTTTTAATTTATTTTTAGCTTTTAGGTTAAACCTGTCACCATCCTGGGCAACTCAAGTTGATGTATACTGTTGAAATATGCTAATCAGGTCTTTGGGGGAAGGTTTATGAGTCTTCGGGGGAAGGCTTAGAGATTGGGGTAATAATACTGCAGTGAGAATTTTACTTTGTAGGGATTGACCCTTCAGGGATTTGAAGGACAATAAAATGTTCAGGGGTTTATATTTAACTTGAGTTGAGTTTTTGGGGAAGGCTTAGAGATTAGATTATTATTTCTGACAGACTTATTTTTTTTCTTGAAGTTGGGTTTTAACTTTTAGATTAAACCTTACATTACCCTGGGCAACTCAAGTTATTCATTAGAATTGAGTTATGCAGATCAGGTCTTCAGGGGACGGCTTATGAGTCTTCAGGGGACGGCTTATGAGTCTTCGGGGGAAGGCTTTAGAATTGGTCTAATATTGCAATAAGAATTTCAGTTTAGGAAAAACCTACATCCTTTCCTAAATGTTAGTAGACAACTTTATAAATGAGTTTTGCACAAACAATATTCTTTTGAAAAAGTTTTAAACTTCTAGGGATTGACCCTCCAAGGATTTGGAGGACAATACATTATTCAGGGGTTTCAAATTTAACTTGTGTTCAGTTTTGGGGGAAAGGCTCAGAAATTTGGTTAATATTTCAGGACCATTTTTTTTTTTACAGAAAATGAAGTTGGGTTTTATCTTTTAGGTTTAATCTGTCACCACCTTGGGCAACAGAAGTTGATCATTATGGGTAAAATATGCTGATCAGGTCTTTAGGGGAAGGCTTATGGGGAAGGCGAGAGATTGGGGAATGTTGCAGTAAAATTTTGGCTTATAAAAAATCTACATTCTTTCTTAAAAGTTTACGGACAACTTTTTTTAACTTCTAGGGATAAACCCTCTAGGGATTTGGAGGAAAATACAATATTCAGGGGTTTCATAATTAACTGGTATTGAGTTTTGGGGGAAAGGCTCAGAAATTGGGTTAATATTTCAGGAACACTGCTTGTTTTTATGTTGAGTTTTAACATTAAGGGTAAACCTGTCACCATCTCGGGCAACTCAAGTTGATCATTAAAGTTGAGTTATGCTGATCAGATCAGATGCTGATGTGAGGGAAGGCTTATGAGTTATTGGGGGAAGGCTGATGAGTTTTCGGGGGAAGGCTTAGAGATTGGGGTAATATTGCAGTGGGAGTTTTTCTTTATGAAAAAACTACACTCCTAACTACTTTCTTAAAACAATCGTGGTGTAATAAATATAATGATGTCATTTTGGTGACAATGCTTTGTCTTCAGGGGCTTTGCAATATGATTGAATAGTTGATGGGCAACTTTACAAATGGGTTTTTGGACAAATAACAGGTTTTTTAAAATTTTGTTTTAAACCCTATGGGTTGACCCTGCAGGGGTTTGGAGGACAATACAATGTTCAGGGGTTTCATATTTACCTTGTAAGATTGTCAGTCATACACTTTAATGTGTATGGCCATTCTGCTCTCCTGCAGTGTAAACAAAGCCTAATGCCCAATGACAAGTTGGTATCTGCAAGGAGCCAGAAACTGGGGTACATTATTTATGTATATAGGGGTGCTGATGAGAAACCCAAAAAGTTCACCAGCACTTTCTTCTTGCCTTTTGTGGTCCATGTCTTCTAATATATGTAGCTCGCACCCCAATCATAAAGGTGGACAACCAAGACAAAGGTAGGTTACTCTTGGCCAATTAAATGTGCATTTTTTTTTTAGTAGCTGAAAGATTTTACCTTGGAAACAAATCGGAGTGCCTTTCATCACATATGTTTACAAGGAAAAAAATAGAATGGTGTAAATGATTAACATCTTCGTCAAGGCTGTCTTTTTTTATTGTTTTCTTTTTTGTTACCGGCAGAGCTCAGCTAAAATTTAATTACCAAGCAAAGCTGAAAACATGTTTGCAGGAAAGATTTCCATGGCACAAGTCACATCTCAGCGAACACTCATTCGCGTTGCTATTGTGTCATTTGGTATTGACACCAAATTTGGAATTGGCACATCAAGTTCGGCCATCGGGGCCAATTCAGTACTTTTTACTGACTCTGAACCTGACAGCAGTGTGTTTGTTTTATGGGCCCATGCCAGCCTATACGACCTGCTAAGGCTGAGTGTTCCTATTTGGCTATTGCAATGGCAAAACACAAAAAAGAAAAAGTCAACAATCTTGTCACAACAGCTCTTGGAAGAAGAAGTGGTTTCACGGTGAAGTCTTTGTGTGAGAAAACAGTAAGATGCTTAATGCCAACATTTATGGGACTTCGGGCAAGTCAAGCAGATTTTGTGTGCCTGAGGCAGTTCCTTTTACATTAAGTTCTTCCTCATTCTTGTGTTTGTAAACTGATAATATGAGCAGCAGATAAAAACTATCAGTTAAAGTGGACGTAGCATTGGATATGTTCTCATGAGCATGCTAAGTAGTATGTAAGTGTTACATTTACACACTGTGCTCCCCCCCATCGACAATACCTTTATCTATTGTACCGCCTACTCTACCCTCTGTTTCTTGAACTCAGATGGCCGCCCAAAGACAACACTTTTGTTGCCTCTAAGTTGTCTAAGTTTACAAATTTCTAGCACAGACTAGCCATTGGAGTTAGTACTGGAGGCCAGCAACTGGCCATAGCAATCTATTAACCATTGGAGACCATGTGATGGGTAGATTGTTACTCTGCTGCTAGTTCCTGACCCCACTCGTCACTTTTTAGGTCCTAAATCAAAGCAGTAAAAAGCATTAAAGTGCTGAGGGAAGTTCTGACACAGCTGAGGAAGAACCTCGGAGGACTTCCTTCAGTCTGCTGGGAAATGCTTTATCCCTGGTGAGTGAATGAGGTGGGAGTTTGGGCTGTGAATGACTGTAGTTTGGGGGGGTTAGGGTAAATCTGTCACTATACTGGGCAACAAGGTTCAGAATAGTTGAATTATGCTGAGTGTCCTGCAACCCGCAAGTTCATCATTGCTAGATGGTAAAGTTGAATTCTTTAGGGTTAAAACTTTAGGGTAAACCTGTCACCATCCTGGGTGATCCAAGTTGATCATTAGAGTTGAATCATGCTAATCAGATCTTCGGGGGGAAGGCTTATAAGTCTTCTGGGGAAGGCTTAGTGATTGGGTTAATATTGCAGTGAGGACAGCTTTTTTTTCTACAGAAGTTGAAGTTGCATTTTAATTGTTAAGGTAAACCTGTCACCATCCTGGACAATTCAAGTTGATCGTTTGAATTGAATTATGCTAATCAGATCTTCAGGGGAAGGCTTATAAGTCTTTGGGGGAAGGTTTAGAGATTGGGTTAATATTGCAGTGAGAACAGCTTTTTTTTCTACAGAAGTTGAAGTTGGGTTTTAACTTTTAAGGTAAACCGATTGCTATCCTGGGCAATGGTTGAGGATTAGAGTTGAATTATACTACTTAGATCTTTTGGAAGGCTTATGGGTCTTCGGGGTAAGGCTTAGTGATTGAATTAATATGGTAATGAGGACTGCTATTTTTTTCTACAGAAAATAAAAGTTGGGTTTTAACTTTAAAGGGAAACTTGTCACCATTCTTGGCAATTCAATTTGATGATTAGAGTTAATTAATATTATTTAGAACTTTGAAGTAAGGCCTATGTCTTTGGGGGAAGGTTTAGAGATTGGGCTAATAATAATAAAATTAATACATTTATGGATTCCTAATGTTTAAGAAAATCTGGTATATTTTTACCAATACTTACAACCTGCTAGATACATGGTACCTTACCCTGAGTAGAATGTGACATGAGATAACAACTGGCAGGAGGTCGCAGTTTTGATTGGTGCTCCTGATCTATGAGTTTAGGACAAATTGTCCCCTCCAGCAACCCCTGCAGTTATTTACCAGGCACCTCTGCTGGTGTTTTTTTCAGTAAGCAGAACTAGAACTGGTTCTGTGTTTTTTTTTATACACATGTTTAAACAATCTTGATTAGAATAGTGTCCACCGATCCCTAGCGTAGGATCCAGTTCCGCAGATGTCTGTTTGCTTGCTCTTTTTGGGCCGTTCGAGGTACTAATGGAGATAATGACAATAATGATAGATAATTTAACTTCCTGCATCCTAATACAGCGGGCGTTTTTTCGAAACTGAAAAGCGTTTGTGTTACATAACAAAATAGGACGAGAGAGTGAGCTGTTCTATTTGGAATACCACAAACAAGCTTTTATTTTTAGAAGTAAATTAAAATGGACACGCTGTGAGTGCCAAAAGTACACTATAAACCAGAAAGCCATCACAGCCCATTATACTTATTTGTGTAAGTAGTAAAATGTTAAGTCCGTGTCAGCAGCTCTCATAAAGTATTAATTGAAAGTAGCCCATAAGTTTTTGAATAAATGTGTAGGCATAACTGTGTAGGTGATCCAGGGGTTGTGACCACCCACAGATTTTTAGGGAGCTCTTTAAACTTAAGCTACGTCCAAATAGGCCCTAATGTAGGGGTCCCTTATTTCTTTCTGGTATACACTAATCCTTTTTAACATAGCCCTAAATAATTTTCTGGTCTTCAGGGAGCCCCTAATAATACTATAGCCACAGATCACAGTGTATTAGTGTGATGGTCAGTGGTAAGAATGCCTCCTATATTGCTGGCCATTGGGAAGAATGTTGCTCAAGGAACCCTAACAACATCTAGAGGAACCCTAGGAACCATGAAACCCTGGTTGGGTTGCTCTAATCAAAAAATCCATCACGTATATTTGGTGGGTTAGAGTGGTTCTTTGGGAGGCTCCCTTGGCAGCTCCAACTGCTATCTGTGTACATAATGAACATTTACATTTTTTTTGGCAGAAGACAGCAGCAAGTGGTACTCACCTGCCCAAAAGAAATCCCATTTATTCTAAGTTATGGGCAGTCACAGGTGAAACGCTACATCTAGCACCCTCATCTCAACTCTGAAATATCCCAATTTTTAACAAAAAATCATGTAAACTTGAAGTGCTCATTCCTATTGAACTTGGACATATTCCTAACAGTGCAGACAGTTGGAAAGGAAGAGGTTACAGTCAATTGTGTTATCCACTCTCCATTATACAGTGGCACATCTACAGGTAGTCCTCAGGTTAAGGACATCCAACATACGTGCTTAATTGAACATGGGGAGGTACGTTTTTGGAGATGAGACAGTCATGTGACTTTGATAAGTCTTACAATCGGACTCTCTAACCTTTATACTTTTTATATATATATTTATTATTATATATATATATATATATTTTTTTTTTCAACCTTAAGACCATTTATTAGTAATTTACTCCTGAAGTCATGAAGCAAGCCAAGAGAAGAACACATTCAAAAGCACATAACTGTGCTTTAGGTAGCCCCACCATTGCTGGTTAGGAAACCCCTAAAAATAATCTACATGGAAACAACTCAAAATGTATCATGCAACAATTACAATTTATTAAATAGAATTCTCTTTGGTTGCTATGGATTACTACACATTTGCTCATTTTATTGTATAAGCCCAAATTTTCCGGGTTGGTTTTCCTATTGCAGAATATGTATAACTGTTCCGTCTGTATCCCGTCTAGGCATGATCTCTCTTCATATGCCAATGGGACAGATATTACATATGGAGATTTTTTTTTTATTTCAAGCAAAGGGATGTCATATAACATTCAGGAATCCGTTTGATGTATGTTGCAGCCATAACGCAGTCCATATGTACGATTCTCCAGCCCACATCTTATGTTGACAATCCCTATTTGTATGCTTGTTCTTTCATATGTAGACATTTCTTGGACTCGTTCTGAGACTTGGCAGCTGGGTATGTTATATATTATCTTTCTAATACATAACGAAGGAGGAACTGTATCAACGCTTGCTATAAATTAGGCCGCCATCTTGGTTTTGCACAACTAAACGTGACCTCCAAAAGATTCACGGAGAGGAATTCCCATTGTCCAGCCCGGCTTGCTTTCACTTAATAGTAATTCTGGAAGCTTGGAACTCTTTATTTTACAATCAAGACTTCAGCTTGTGAACACGTGCTTTATCGTTCTGTAAGAGGACAGTGGCAAAATGTCAGGTCATAGCCCTGAGTAATATAAATCCCAAACCTCTTACAGAGTTGGAGAATTTTTATTACGGGCAAAGTTCTCATTTTTTTTTACAGGCTGACGTATTCGTAGGCATGTTTTCATTTCACAATTATATTTAATTACCTCCTCCCTATGTTTTCTCATTTTACAAATTCTGTACCTGTTCAAGTGTTCAAGTTTTCTGTTTTATTTTAACAATGGTAGAATCTTGATCTTGAATCTTGTTGAACTACAGCATTACATCAAACAAATATATATATATATATATATATATATATATATATATATATATATATAATTTAAAGAAAAACACTGGATTTTAAATATTTCATGTGTGCTTCTCTACGCGTTTTGCTAATGTAGCTTTCTCAGGGGAAACACCAATTATTGTAAAGTATATGACTTCAATATATAGATGATTAGTAGATAATCATAGAAAACACTCCAGTGTCATATAGGGAATTTTATTCTTTGCTTAGAAAAATCATGGGATCTCTATGTTTCAACAGTATGGGGATTAATCAGATTGCTTTTGATTCCCTTTCCTGGTGTATGGCACTGAAGTGTTCTCCATGTATCTATTTATCGTGTACATGTTGGAGACTGATTATACTATATAAGATTTGTTGTTTCTCCTGAGAAAGCTACATTAGTGAAACGCGTTAGAGGAACACACATGCCTAGAAAAGGACCATGTGCATGGAAAAAGAGTGTTGTAAGTATTTAGCATTTGTTTGTAGAATTTTATTGTTGGATTTTCTTATATGTGAATTAAAAGAAAATTTAATATTAGTGTGTACCCTAAAAGTCCCACCATTTGCATTTTCAATGTTGCTACAGTTTAGGTTGTGGTACTGGGGTGTTCCCTTAGTTTTAAAGCATTTTTAGAAATTTCAGTTATGAAGACTTAGCATTACGTGAGCTTCTTCTAGAGTGGTCAGCATGTAAATGCAACCTGCCTATAAACACCCACACCTCCAAAATGCCCCACCAATCAAGGCATATTCGCATAATTCCACCCAAGGCCAAGCTTACTAATTGAATAGGGACTAAGGGTTCCTAAACGTAGGGAATAGCTCAGAGATTCGAAGCACAGAGCTAGATTTGATATCAATGATTTTAAAATAAGGTATGCATTGAAAAGTGGAAGATTTTTACGTTCATTGGAAGGTCTCTCTAGGTGTGTGTTGTCTCATGGACCCCTTCATAGGAAACTCTGGAATTCAAACAGCATTGGCTCTGGCATGTCCTTTTCTCATCTCATGTGCCATGCTATTGATTAGTTAGATCACCCATTACAATGATGGACCTATTCTCATGGCATGATATGTAGATTTGTATATGGCATGCATGCAAACCTGAGATCCCCATTGTTCAACATAAGTACTTTACCAATGTAACTAGCACTTAACAAGTTGTGTCCACCTTTACCAATATTTTATTCAGCTGCATAATCACCACAATACAGTTGTCCTCATACACAATGCACTGTAGCAATAAAACATGAATTAATATTGCAGCAACATACTAGGAATTTGCACCTGTGTGCATTCCTAGTTCTCGGTCCTTGCTGTCAAACTGGCAATTTACTCACACAGATAATAAGTTAGCTGATGCTGCAAAATTTGATCGTGGAATCAAAATGTGAATTGACTGGTTATGTAAGGTTTAATGAGTAATTTTAATATTCTCCATGCTGGAGGGGTAAAGGTGACCGGTAATAACCTGCCTTGGTAGCCTCTCCTGTCAGTGGTTCTCATCTGCTGACATATGAGGCCTTGGTTATAAGCAGGTGTTAACAGTTCAAGGTTGTGTCAGGAGGTGGGATAAAATACAAAGTAATAACTGTAAAACAATTACCAGTTGTCATATTGTAAACCAGCTATAAAGCCATAAATGACACCAATGAGGATGATCGGCTCTGTTAAAGAGCTTTGTATACATGCAGCCTTTTTGAAGCAGAAGAATGAGATTTAAAAAAAAATATTTACCAAAATCATTACATGTTCATAACTTCTCCTGTTCAGACCAGGACAAAGACCATCTTCTTGAAATGGGATGATCTGTCGTGTGTCATCATCCTAAATGTACACTAGAGGGCAATACTGTTCTCCAACACACATTGGTTTTGCCTCCTTCCTTTACCACCCAGCAGCTATGACCCTCCTTGATTTGGGCAAAAAGGGCTATTGCCAAGGGCCTTTGTGTTGTGTAGGCCCACCATAAGCCAATCAAGGAGGGCTTCTCCCTTGCTGATCTTGCCACTTTCTCACCAGTATCAAGTCAACAAAGTGGACAGATAAGAAATAAGAGAATAAAAGACAGTTTTTTTTGGCAATAAAAAGAACTGATATTCTACTTCATATTGACTTGTTATAGATTCTCAAGACATAGCTCAACTACGCTAGGCAGACAAATAAAACATATAGTGAACCAATGTTACATATCACATAGGATCATAATATAATTTATGAGGATTGTCTTAATCCCAACGCATTTCACTCGATGGCTGCCTCAGGAGATTGAGAGACTCAAATTGGTAGTCGGTGGTTGTTGGTCATGAAAGTGATAGTAGCTGAAATTGAATCCCATTGGAGTCAATAGACCTGATTTATTAACCACCTAAGCGGTAATCCCTAGAGGGGTGGATTTTAGTTGCAAAAAGCAGTAATCCCGAGTCACACTCGGGGTTACTTTAACCTAAAAAAAAAACATATAACCTTTCTCTGTCGCTGGTCCCCGCAGGTCCTGAGAATACGTCTACCTCCTCCGATTCCTGTCGTCGATGACGTCGGTGGAGCCAGGAGTTAGCGGCGGGAAATTCGAAATCATTTTATCATTTT
>NC_092869.1:42102091-42139659 GCF_032062135.1 Pyxicephalus adspersus | reverse complement strand
ACGCATGTGTGTCCTCAAACCTGGAAGTACCAGATCTCTACTGAAGCACCAGTAAATCAATGAAAATCCTCAGAATGAGGATAGATATACGGGCATCAAGGAAACCTCCTAATTCAGCAAACCTCTTTGTTTAGCCGTAAATGGGGAAAAATCCAGGTCTACTTTAAATCAATGTGAGCACACAAAGCGACCCACGTAGTTGCTATCTGCTGGAATCGATGTAATTTATGTAGATATCATGTTTCCTCCAAATATACTGCACGAACAGCATGCCAAATATTTGTAATGTATATGAAACACATTATGCAGATTAATCAAAATCAGCACCATCATTTCTGTTAAATGAAACGCAATGATTGCCTCAAGATGTTTTCCGTAGTTTACCGGAAAAAAAAAAGTGCAGATGTATAGAAAGACCAAAAAATTCTAGGAAAAAAGTATTAAAAAAACCCTTTGTCATTTTTGTATCAAATTATTTGATAATCATTAACCCTTTACGGTGATAGCTACTGTTGTGAAATATTCTGTTTAGAGACATGGGCTTATTTAATATATCTTTTGCTCTTATCTCACTGCCTAAATATTTATTGAAATGTTAAAGCTCGGATTGCCAAATTCTTGTACTGTTTAATAGTCGGAGCTCTTCCTGTCCAATTCTCGCAGGGCACTGTAATATAGTGTAATCATTAGATATTCCTAATACGCTGCTATTACCAGCTCATTATTACTGTTTAGGCTTATTACACATGAAAAATGGTGCAGCTCAGGATTAAAGAATTTTTTTCAGGGCCCTTTGTTAAAAAATTGTTTTAAATTTCAAAGCAATTAATGTGGAGCGAGTATAAGATTTATATTTCATGTTCAGCTCCTACATGTTCAAGCTGAACTCCAGGAAAACAGCATAAAGCATAGCTGCCCTAAAAATAAGAAATCATCATTACCTTTATTTCTGCAGAGCCCCCAATCCCTCCATAGCCGGTCTCAATTGGGTCCTGTGCCACCCTGAAATCCTCCTTCGTCCCATTGCGGAGGAAGTGCAAGGTGCCGCCATCTTCCTTTTTCTTCTGCATACATCAGCCGATTTTGTCCTCTCAAAAATATAAAAGAGATCGTCACAAGGGCATAAGATTGGCACGTTTTGTTTTTTTATTGTTGAGAAAGCTCCTTCTGCTCAGGCCCGAGATCGGCCATGTGCAGAAGGAGCAGTCTGAAGCCTTCGGGGGCACATGACATAGGTATCTTAGGAGGCTCTGCATTCCCATTCAGTCTATTCAGTCCTTACTGGCACGGCAGTAAGAAAGAAGGGGAGGGGCTTTGCAATAGGCATTCCTACTTGCCCGATCGCTCGGTGGAACTGTCAGAATCTTGGCTTCCCTTGTGCTTGCCGGGACTAAACGAACTCCTGTGTACCTACACAAGGAATACATTGTCCCCGCCTGGCCAATTAAGATGGCCAAAGATCTCATCAAGAAAAGGTTTTGAAGGATTTGTGTTTCTGAGCTTTATTTACATGGCTCTGCCACACAGCACAGGTTGATAAGGCAGCCCCCGAGGATCTTCGTTTTAGTAACACTTATATATCTTCTTTATTTCCCAGCCTATGAATGAACAGTCATTGCAGAAGTTACATACTGATGGCCTTCTACCAGCATGCTTCTTGATAGCACATGTGTAGTGCAGCATAGCTGGTTGGATCCTTGTGCCCTTACCAATTTAAGATTTTCTACACAGGGAAGCATATCAATTTATGGTACATATGCTGCAGATCTTTTATAGATTGTGTCTAATATAGATGCATGATGTATCAATAGACTATTAAAGGCTTCATGAGGATAGACTAAATATCTCGAAGTTTGCCACGGTGCCCCAATACTCGGGACCATATCTATACCTTTTAAGTGTAAATGTATTGGAATTTTTTCCATTGAAAGCAAACAGTTTTTTTTCCCCAATGTTCATGTACCGGACAATCCTTTGAAGTCTGAACACGTGGAAGAGCTTGCGGTGACCTTCCTTCTTGGAAAATGGTAAATGATAAACTTGTCAGGGAGTGAAAAACAATATAGACCACGTGCAGATTATTTAAAGATTAAAATGTGTACCTTGAACGTGTTTTTTTTTTGGGTGTGAAAAATCTATGGAAGTGGGCGTGTTTACATTGATAGTACGACTTCAAAGGAGCCAATCAAACTGGAATTAAGCAAGAATGCAAATTTTATATATTTTAATAATGTTTTTGATATATAATGTAATGTATGATTGATACCTATAAGCTCCTGAATACCACCCTACCCCCAAATCTGGGTTTTCTTTGTCTCTAAAGAATCATGGAAGCCTTAGAAATGTTGCATTGCCTAACCTTAGACACTGGGCCCAATTTATTAAAGACTGGAGAAGATGGACTATCATGGGACAGGTAGGGACATTAGATTGTGAGCACCTTTGGGGGACAGTTAGTGACATGACTATGAACTTTGTAAAGCAAAAAGTAATATGTCTGCTCTATAGAAATACTGTATATTAATATTATTAATGGGAGAGCCTGGGTGATCCAGCAAACCTGGAATACACCCAGGTTCTCCTATGATGGTCTATCTTCACCAGCCTTGGAGAGCTTTAAATCGAGCCCACTGTCCTAGCTCTAGAGTATGCATGAAAGCATGCAATAAAAGGTCCTTGCAGGTGTTTAAAGTCCTCCAAGCCATTGAGGACCAATGGGCCTGTTCTGCCTTGCCACAGAGATGAAAATAGATTGAAGCAAAGAATCAAGTCGTGTGTGATTCCCATTTGCATACACGTGGTTAGTCCTGCACCGCACAGTGAGCAGGAGGCCATGCCATTTGGGAAAAGGAACAACTTTAGGGGAATGGTCCACGAGTGTAGACGGAGCCTGCAAGATGCAAGAGGGCCCCCTTGACTAAACAAGCAATGCCTACAGTGTATACAGTGCGCTATTATTACTTTTTCACGTTAAGGAATTGCGGATGTATTCTTTTGAATGAAATCCTTTAACACACAGATTTTAGATTAGCAAATTTGACTTGTGCATCAGATCTGGTTCACATCTGCTCCTGTAATCATCTTATTTAGTTGGTGATGAATGACTTGCCTGGCTCAGGGGAATATATTTGCGTGACTGGGTAACACTAAACAAGAGAGGAGCCTTGTTCCGTAGTAGGAGGTAGTACATTGCTGTGGTCTCTCTGGAATGGGGAGCAATAAGGCTCTATCACTGAGCTCTGTATTTTCTTCTTTTGCTTTCACTGTATCTCACACCTGCATGTATGAATCAAAGAAGCTTTATTCCCATTGGGGATACGTAAATATTCTCGTCCTAGGGTGATCTGCAATATGACTGTCTAGGAAGTGGATGAAAGAAACCAATTGGGATTATTTTATTCATGTTATAAACTAGGGGTTCCACCTAGATTTGGACTCTGTTGTTTCTTTTGAAATTGTTTTAGCCATATTTTAAACAAACCGTGGTTTATATTGGCTTTTTTATTAATATAAAACCTAGAAATAGATCTTTAAAGCCAAGCTCTAGACCTTTCTAGCCTATAAATGCCTCCACTGGTCAGCTCCTCTCATATATTTTATAGTTTTTGTTATTTACTTACTTTTTCCAGATTACTTTAATATTATTCAGTCCAGTTATGTGACCTACATGGTCACCTTCCCCTTAGCCACTTCTACTCTAGGTAGTCCTAGTCCTCAACATGCTGATCGGTATTACAGCTCATACCAAAGAGGTTTAGAAGGGTTGTGGTCAGGGCTCTGTGAAGGACAATAGAGTTCCTCCACTCCAAACCATGTCTTGCAGGTGTACAGTCAACCTGGAAGAGAAAAAGGAGCTTCTCCAAACCCACAAGCTGAAAGTGTACAGTGAAAACTTTCAAAATGGCTTTTGGCCATATGGTATAGCCATTCATATACCAGTCCGCATTCCTTGGACCATATCATGTATATGTACATGGGGGTGCCATTTTTGTTTTTACATAACATACATAGGCCTGTCATATTGGTTCTTTTTATAGTCATGATTTGCTTATAATAGACTCCAAAGGATCATACATGTACATATGGCTGCTACATTTGATCATTACAGATTCCAATGGGTCATAAAGTATATGCATATATATTTTTGGTCCCGCCGACCACTAAAACTACTGGCTCATGACCGCACATGCGCGGGGAGCCGGTTGTTAATCAAAGGAGCGGAACCTCACCATAGTGACATCCTAACGCCAAAACCCTGCCCACTAAGCCATCGCAGATTTGAGCCTGCAATGGGAGAGTTGGCGGGTTGTGTGCAGGCCCGCCCACTTCCCTGAGCCAGGGATTTTCACAGGGGCCGTGGTCCGTGGCCCTGGCCGGTGCATCTCCCCGGTGGTGTTCTTCTCCTGACCCCGCTCGGGGGTGTACCGACCAGAGCCGCGGACTCCCAAAATCTTCTCCGCGGTTGGCGACTGCTGCATTACAAAGTCAAGATTTGAATATTACAGAATCCAACGGGTAATATAGCATATATGTACATAAGGCTGCCATATTTGCTTATTCCATAATCAAGATTGGCTCAATATAGAATCCAATGGGTCATACAGTATATTCATACATGGGGCTGCCATATTTGCATAATATTAAACATAGTCAACATTTGTTCATTACATGATCCAATGGGTCATTTATTATATAACTTTATAAGGCTGCCATAATTGTTATTGCATATTCAGGATTTGCCCATTACAAGGTCCCTAAAGATTAATTCTGAACTCCTAAAACCAGCCATTATTATTATTCAGTATTTATATAGTGCAGCACTTTACAAAGTCCATAGTAATGTCACTAGCTGTCCCTCAAAGGAGCTCACAATTTGATCAAGATTTGAACCTGGGACCCACCACCCCAAAGGCCAGAATGCTAACCACTGAGCCACCCTGCTACCCGTTTACCCATCCTGCAATCCATTATTGGTCCTCCACCCAACGTTCAACCCACCTACTGGGAACCGAGTGCAACAAATACCTTCTGGATCATCAAGCCGCCTTGGATTTACAAGAGATTACTACAAAAAGCAGCACCAAATCATTACTTCTCTGTAACTGTCAGGACCCACCTGCCATCAGAGAAGAAACAATAACTCGATTGAACCACACAGTTTTTAAACTACAATGTGAATAGAGAATAAGGAAGACCTAGCACAGGGCTTTATTATTTATTTAAAAAGTTAAAAGTACACAGCTGCTCTGCTGAAGGTATCACAAATATTATATTATATAGAAAAACCTGGGCATGAAGGCGTTAATATATAAAAAAAAAGTATATAGTGCAGACGACTCCTGGCAGCGGCCTTACTGAGAAAATATATTTTATCTACAACTGTTTGCAATACTGTGTGAACAAATAGGGGCCTTTGATTCAAAGCGCTGCTTTGCTGGCACGTCAGGAAGACTGGAGGTGCTCAAAAAGGGCATAAAAAAAGCCCAAACAAGGAAAGTTAAACATGTGGCGTACAGCCACGACGAGAATACATCCAGCACACAAAAAAAAAAAAAAAAACATCAGACCGGTCTACCTAATCACAGCTATATCAAAGCTGTATGTGTTGAGCAAACTAATACAAAGATTAGGTCGGAAAAAAAATATATAAAACCGGCGATAGAATTGGCCTCACTACTTGATTAAAGGGATGCCCATTCCAAAGAAATATCTAAAATACAGGAAAATGAGCAATTTTCTCATTGATAGTGATTGCTGTTTACCCTCCCAGGCAGTTTGTCATCTGGATGTGTTCTCCTGGCGCCATTGTTGGGTAGAACTGCCGCAAAACGCGTCAGATAAAATGTTATGTCTTGTAGATGCCATCATGGTAGCATAGTAATGGGAATCATGCATGAAGAAAACAACCTACGTGAGAAGCTTCAGTTGGAATATCCAAAACACGTGCTTGTCCTGGGACAGTCAAGGTGAATTTATTTATAGATCCATAGAAGAGGGAAGATAGAAGTCCAAGAGATAGAGGCCAAGTAGTTTATAATATCTGACATTTTTCAACACTTTTTGAGTATGGACCTTGTTTATGACACACTTGTTGAAATTTGGCTACCCTTGGTTAGCTCACTATATCGGCTGGAAGTCTATTCCAAGAGTCAAGTATACTTCTAGCAACATATCACTTCTATTGTTATTCATGAACTAATCTCCTGATAGTTTGAGGTCAAGTTCTTGTATCCTTGATCTCCAATCTGTGTTCAAAACATTGCCCTCAGTAATCTTATTCATACATTTAATGTAATAGTCAAGTCAAATTCCCTTCTTTCCTCGAGGCTGAAATTGTCCAATTCCGAGTTCAGGATCTTCCCCCAAACCGACTTGCTCTTCCCCTGCAGAGCCACCCCAGCAGCTTTTTATTTGTAAATTTCATACTTTGAAAATCTTCAGGTTGGTCTTAGGATGTTCAGGATCTTTAGATGTCCTCCTGACAATGGACAGGCCTGGATGATGTAGAGAAATGCTGTTGTAATGACGTCTCTGTATTACTATATGGTGAATGAAGAATGATGGGATTTTGCCTCCTCTGGGGACGGATTTATTGTTGTACCCATAATTGTATTTACTTTTTCCACTGCCTGGCCTCACCGTTTCCTTACTTTGCAATAAGCACCCCCCGAAATCTTCTTCTTCTCTCATTGTGGCCAAGCCCAATATAATTCCTAATGAAAGATCTCATTTCCCTCAGTGTTTTATTTCAAATTTAAGGAATTTTGATACTTGGTATCATGTTCCCATAAAGGGAACAGATTGTATATTCGGTGATTGTACATTTTGAAATAAAATTTGTAACATCAATGTGACTAATAAACTTTTATATTCTTCATGTTCCATTTTTTATGACTGTTCCCATCTGTATAATGGAGATTATTAACAGAGTTCAGTTCCAAAAGCCCAATGGTAGACTGAGTATTTCCATTGAGAGACCTGGTACCTAATAAAGCCTTTCTTGACCTTTTTTTTAGCATGGGGGAACTTTTGAAATAACTTTCAGGTCTTTGGGGAACTCCTCCTATAATTATTATATCCACACCTCACAGTATATTAGTGTAGTGGTCAGTGGGAAGAAGTCCTCTTACATTGCTGGTCATTGGGAAGAATGTCACCCTTACAGATAGCGAAAAAGATCATTGGTGTCACTTACACTAATCTGAGAGGCACAAATTTCTCATTGCTCATTTCAACCCCTAGCAATCTCTGGAGGAACCCTAGGGTTTCATTGAACCCTGCTTGGGAAACCCTGATTTAATACTTCCAGCTATGGAGGAGCATGTGAATCTCTCCATGTAACAGCGCTAGGCCAATCCTGGGGGAATACAAGCTGTTCATTCAGCCTAATGATTGCTGGCCCCCAACCCCAAAATAGCGCCCCCTAAAGGTACCCAGGTATTTGCCTATAGCAAATATGGATGCCAACCCATAGCAAGGGTATGGTACTGGAACAGGATTTTTCTTTAGAAAAGATAAGTCATCAAATTATATTTTTTTTCATAGGTTGGGGGAAGATGGACAAAATCACAATGTTTAGTAAAAGTGCAGTTATTCTTTAAACTAACACCTAAACATGTTTGTTAGCCTTTACTTAATGTCTAAACCTTACCCGTAACCCAAACAAATGTAAAGGTATTCTTTAACCTAACATTTAAAGCTAAACGTATTAAAAAAAAACACAATTTCATTTTTATTTCTATTTCTAACATAATATAAGACATAGTACAAAATATAAGACAGTAAAAAAACATTGGCAAGAAACCATAAACAAATGCAAAAAAATTAGTAAAGGAAAAAACCTAATGACAAAATGCCACCTAGGGTTAAGCTCCTTCCTTTTTGAATCTTGGATATAAATGTAAAAAAACCCCAAATTTATCATTTACAGAAGACAAATTAAGCAAAATATCCTCACTGGTGAGGATTGGAAGCAGCACTAATATCATCTGGAGACTATCTTGTTATTGTTAATAGTTTGGCACAGACCGATTGCAGCTGTGGCCCTCACAAACACATGTTCTTTGGACCTTCTTGCTGTACTCAACAGTGTAAAGCGGAATGTAGCACCATGCAATGACCAGCTGGGGGCGCTTGCCAACTATCCCATACCAAACAAAAATGTTCCTTCCTTGGTCTACTCAAGTGGGATTGCGATTCATGGGAAATGCTTGAAGCAGCGCTATTTTTGCTACGGCTTTATTTGTAGTCTGGAGACGTCCCGATTCAGAATCTGATTTGGGCTCCAAAGGCTGATAATTGAGTGCATTCCTTGTTGAATGCATCCTTGAAATACTATGTGTAGTCACTGCCACAAAATACAAAGACAACAAGATTCATTTTGAAGTTTGTGTTAACTACAACAATGATCTTCTATTATTTGTTCTCTTTTTCAATATACAATTGAAAACATTTTGTTATATTAGCTTTTTTGCAACCATTTATGGATTTCCAGTGTGGTCATAATGTTCTGTGCGGTCTACCTTTCCGGCAGTGTTACTAGTTTTATGTGTATTACAAGCAAAAAAAAAAGAAGGGCTCACTGGATTGTGCAGGTAAAATAACTTTTAGTGAGTTAAAAGAATAAAAGTTCTACTTACAAATGAAGACTTAATCAGTTGCCTAAAGCCGGGAACAGCCTCTCCCATGGGGTCCCAGGTCACATCTGTTGTAGATGGATTGACTTTTTCTGGGCAGCAAAGAAATCAAGTTGAAAATCTCTGGCATTGGAGTGTAAACTGGAAAAACCATTTAAGACTTCCATCAGACTCTATACTTACCTAGAACTTTTTATCTATATTTTGTAAAATACATGAAGAGGGTGTATTGTACATGTTTTCCATTGTTCCATGAACATTCACCTTTTCATCCAGAAAGCCATTGTTTTTGGACTGTGGTTCCATCACCCCCTGAATTCTCTTCCCATGATCTTAAAATTTCTATAAAATCTTATTATTGGTTATGATCCACATATAGAGTGTCGTATATCCAAATATCATAAGGGGGTAAGCCAGGTCCAGAATAGTTTAACAGAGTTTTTGTAACCCCCGGAAGTCATTGAAAGACCTTAAAGATCGCTTTTAATTTAGCCTTCTCCATTGACTCCAATACAGATTCCCACAATAAAGACATTTTGCAGAAATCACCTGGTTTTAGATGAAATTTCGAAGTAATAAAAACTCCCAATTTTGTTTGTCTTTATTGGAAAATTTAAGAAGGTTTGGAAAGAAGGATAATAAAGAAAAAAAAGGAAAAGTAAGAAAAAAAGAAAGAAAATGGGGAAAGAAAATGTAATAGAAAGAGTGTGAAGAGAGGAGGATGAGAAAGGAAGAGAGTGAAAGAGAAGAGAGAAGAAGGGAGGTGGAAAGGTAAGCAGAGGACAGGTAGGGGAGAGAATAAGAAGGAAAGAAAAAGTGGTGTTGGGTGAGAAGAAGGGAAAAGGAAAAGAAAAAGGATGAGGAAATTAGAGAAGAAGAATGGGAAAGGAAGAAAAGAGGAGAAAGGAAGGGATGAGAAAAGATAAGGGGAAATTAAGACAAAAAGGAAGAGGACAAGTGGGGTAAGATAGGGAAAAAGGTAAAGCTGGAGAGGTAAAAGGACAGGGGAGGGTAATGGAAGGGAAAGAGGAAGAATGGAGAGGAAAAAGGAAGATGTATGGTAAGTATTATTATTATTATTGTTATTATTAAAAGGATTTATAGCGCCAACATATTATGCAGCGCTGTACATTAAATAGGGGTTTCAAATGACAGACAAATTCAGACAGTGATACAGGAGGAGAGGACCCTGCCCCGAATCCAGTTCATAACAATTTGCCCATTTTTCCTGCTTCTAACTCATCACCTTCAAAAACTAAGTGTTCACTTGCATCAAGAGCTTACAATCTAGGAGGGGGGAGAGTAATGCAAAATAGGAGGGGAGAAGGCAAAGAGAGGGTAAGAAGGATAACAAAAGGGGTGTTGGGGGAGAAGGGAAGAGGAAAGAGGATGAGGAAATTAGGGGGGAAATAAAGATGATGGGAGAATAAAGGAGAGAGGAAAGGGGAGCAGAGTACGGGGCAAAGGAAGAGATAAGAAGAGGGGTAAGATGGAGAAAAGGGTGATGGTGGAGAGACGAAAGAGCAAAGGAGTAAAGCAAGGAGGAAGGGGAAGAGAGGAGAAATAAATACTAAATGTAAGGAAGCTAGGGGAGAAAATAGAAAAAAGGGGTGTTTGGGGGGGAGAGGGAAAAGGATGAGAAAATGGGGGAAGAGGAGTGCAGAAGAAAGAGAAGAAAAGAGAGGAGAGAGGAAAGGAGGAGAGCAGAGGCTAAAGGAAGAGAAAGGGGGAGAGGGGAAGAGGAGTAAGGAAAAGGAAGGGGTAAGTGTGAACAGAAGAAAGGACAAGGAAGGCCACAGATAGTGGTAATGGATAGGAAAAGTCGGGAAAGGAAAGGGGAGGGATAAGGAGAAGAAAAAAAGAGGAAAAGGTAAAGGAAGAAATGGGAATGGAGAGGAGAAAGAAAGAGACAAGGTGAAGAGAGGTGAAAGGAAAAGGGGAAAAAAGAGTATATAGGGATAAAAAGGAGGAAGGAAAGGGGAAAACTAGAAGAGGGAAGGAAAGGAGAGAAAAGAAGAGAGAAACATAAAATCATCTAATCGGCTAATAACGTATTATAATATTATCTTTGCCCTTTGTAATACTGAAAGAAACAAATGATTAATTAGAACAAAAATGTCCAATGGATTTTAATAAATGCCAGCTAAGAACCAAAATATTTCTGGATCATATTCATAATCACATTGCAGGGTATAAAGCAGAGACTCCAGGTGCCAGCATCCACAGATTGAGCCCTCAATAACCCCTTTGTCTCTGTCCTAGCCACAACAGAGCAATAAAGCAGAAACATTATTGTCAGTGAAGAGTGAGGCGAAGCTGGAGAACCTGTGAGTGAATCTAAATGGAATTTCAGAAGAACGACTCAGACACAGGTGAATAATGGGAGGTTTTGTTTATAGACAGCAGACCTTATTGCAATGGCTAAACAAGGGCAAGTCACAGAATGAAGAGTACCTGTCAGGTAACAACTGAGTCACCTGTCTCACCTGTCTCACCAAGAGTCACCTGTCAGGTAACAACTCCCAGGTGGGTTTCTAAAGGGTCTATTCATAAAGCAGTAAAATGACATTCAGCATTTTAGCGCTGGAGAATCCTCCAAGTCTGTGTTTTCAATGGCAGTGAATGTCAAATTCACTGCTTTATAAATTAGACCACTAAGTGTAAGTGCAAAAACACAAATCAAAGGCCAAGTCTTATTTCAATTCATGGATACCCCTCATATTTCTCAATATGGCTATGTAGAAAGGAGAATAATTAGGGTTTGTATCTATGTTCATTGAATTCTGTTACAAAACCCTACAAAACAGAAGATCTGAACTGGTGACCAGACTTTTCTCTTCTGCTGTTAGGTAATATAGGGAGGTCCCAGCCCCACCCATTGATTGCACAGCGAAGGAGCAGCAGTACATTGATGCATACTGATAAGGCAATCTCTCTGCTCCTTGCAAAAATGATCCTTGTGCACAGGGGTGTAGTGGGGTGGGCACAGGCCCTCACATTTGTTGGGGATGGGAACGCGTGTCCTCCTATTTTGCAAAGTATTAGGTGGTCTGCAGGTCCACCCCCACCCCACGGAGTCAGGAGAAGGACCACAGACCATGTCTCCCGTATGGAATTGCAGGCTCAGGATGGTGGGCCGATTTAAACACAACCTTTAAACACAAAATTTGTCTCTTTAAACACAACCTGGGCTCTTTTAGTAACTTAATTTAGTAACTTGTCCCCATTGAGTTTTAGGATTCCAGACACAGAAAACACGTTTCAGCAGTTGGGAAATTAAATTTATATCTATATCATTTGTATTTTTCCTAGTCCTTCTTTAACCTCAGCAGAGCCATCAGCCACTTCCATATAAAGTATTTGCATTGATTAGCCGGATAAAAATAATTTTGGGCAGTAAAATTGCATGGCCAACTGACAAGAGATTATCTCAATACAATTACGTTTCCTGGTGTGACATATCTAAGCGGCTAAATCTCTGCCACCGAGACTACGGCACGTTCACACCAGGGCACGGTCCCCTGTCCTAAGTTGACACGCCATCTAATACGGGGTCACCTGACTTGGAGAAGCTTAGCTTTGGCTTACTGATCTTTCTGGAATACTCTTGAGGTTGTGGGGATTTTCAGCGAAGCACATAAGGACATCTCATTCTCGTGCTGCAAACTTTGAACGGCACCCAAACGCCTTCTTGTACCAAGGATCTCATGTCTCAGCTGCAATCGCTCACCTACAAAGGCGAAAATAAAAAAAGCTTGTTTTACCATTCTTGTAGTCATGTCATGAGAATGCAATTAGGATGGGAGAATGAACATTTGTAACTCATGTATTATCTTGACAAGTAAGAACACGGTGTCTTCTGTTGTAACAAATCTGTGCTAGACCAGAAATCAATTGATTAACTTCCCACCCGGAGAAAATAATTTACATTGTTTGCCATAGCGCCAAATTTCTTCAATAAGGGGGAATGGATTAAAAAAAAATCAACAGCTTTTGAAACTAAATTGGGCATTTGGCTGAAATATGCAGGTTGATTATCTATTTCTGATCTAACAAAATAATTAGAAATAGGAACATTTGGAGTTGAAAATTGCAAGCAAACAATATTTGGGTTTCCTATGGGTTGTCAATCGGCTATGAGGTTCAAAAATCACCATTATCATTATTTTCTCATTCAGCCCTGGACAGTTCTGCACATAAAGTGAGAAAGGCATTAATTATATGAATCGTTCTGCTCAAACCCTATGGGGCTCAACCCCCCCATCTCCACATGTACATAATACTTCCTCTGACATGTTATACACATTTAGATATTCTTAATTAAAATCATTTTTTTAATGGGGAGGAAACACTGTCTTTCTTTAAATATCTCTTAAATATTAATGTTTCTCCAATTGCTTTGAACTGGGGCCAGACATTGTGCAGATGGCTGTGCAATGTTACTCAATAATCACTATTACAGATCCTTCTTCTCTCCACTTGTTTTTATACATGTACTTTGTGTAAGATTTGTAGAGTTCTATTTCATCCTGGAAATAAAAAGTGTAGGGGCCTGCCTTTTTCTATCTGCTAGATGAGTTGTAACTTTGTAAATTGCAAATAAAGTTGTTGAAGTGTTTCCTTCCCCTGATAGTTTCCTTAGAAACTCCACCAGGATATAAGGAAATGTACGTAGGAAGTACTGTGGCAGAGATGAGAACATGTGCTCAGCCAGGGTAGGTGCCTGCACCCCTTCCAGAACCGTAGTATTGCAGTATTATATTATTTCCCTCTGTATTAATGGGGTATATGTGATGATCACTTTGGGAAATCCCTACTGTCAGTGTATCAGCTACATATACAAATATATATGTGCTCAGCCCTTTCAGTTATCTTTGCTGATCTGCACCCTCTGTCTAGTTACATCTAGCATAGCTCAGGCATCTGATGGCCCATAGGTAGCAGAGGTCCGGTTGCATTGGCAGATTAGTGTGATTGCTAGGGTCTAAGTGGTAGTGCAGATAGATTGTTCCTGAACTCCAGAGACTTTGCCTCCATCCCTGCAATCCAGGATCACAGCATACACAGCCCAATTGTCAGTTGGAGGGTCTCCTTGCTGCTGTTTCCAGGATCATCTTATCAGGACATATTTGTTACCATCAACTCCAGAGGCCTCTGCAACTCATCCTGACACTGATCATAACTGGAGGTATTTGTGATTATAGACCATAGATTAACCTATAGATTATAGGTTATGAAAATAAGGGGCAAAGATGTAGGTGGAGGAGTACCCAGATTGGCAAGGGAAGTACATGGATGGAGAGACACCAATAAGGGTGGGGGAAGAACATAGTGAAGGGGCGCCTAAAATGTTATGGAAATTACATATTGGTAGAGAGGCACCAAGGAAAATACATGAATGCAAACGAATCTATAATAGCAAGGGAAGTACATGGTAGCTGGATCACCCATAATGGCAGGAGAATTGTATGGCTAGAGGGACATCCATGATGGCAGAGGATGTTCCTTGGTGGAGGAGCATCCATGAAGTTAGTAGAATTATGGGGGTTGAGAAGAATCGATAGAAAGGAAAGAAAGGATCATGATAGAAATATGTGGGAGGGGAGCACCCAAAAGAGTAGAGTAGTACCCATTTTGCCAATATACAAATGTGAGTGTAAGCACACTCATAACATTGAGGTAAGTACACTGGTGGAGGGGCACTCAGGGAAGAAAGAATTTGGCATCGGTAGGGGAAGTACACGGTGGAGAGTCATCTATGATGACAAGAGAAATACAAGGGATGAGAATCACTCATAATAGCTACAAGGGTTAGAGGGGAACTCCCAATAGTAGAGGAAGTATCATGGTGAAGATTAAGACACATGTTGGTAGACCCTCATTGTGGCAGAAGAAACACATGAAGGGGTATTAAATTTGGCAATAATTATGGTAGGGCCAGTATATAGCTGGATGGGCAATAATAGCAGAGGAAGTACATAGCATGAGGGGCACTTTTTATGGCAGGATCAGTATATGGACGGATGTTCTTACTCATAATAGCAAAGGAAGTAAAATGTTGGAAGGTTAGAGGTGAAGAGGCACACATAATCCCCAGAGGATTCACACTATTCCCTCACCCTGGTTTATTGATGATTTATTTGTGGAAACAGCCTTTATTTTTCCCGTAGGGTTTCTGCAACCTGCAATAATTTACTTTACTCTGTCTTAGTCTTGGAAAGCAATTTAAAAAGATAATTCACTTTATGTCTACAGCCGTTTGAAATACATTTTCCTATTAAGATGTTTATTTCCTAATCTGTAAAACAGTACTAGCTACACCGTCAAGCACTCCAAAGGCACAAATCATTTCTATGTTACTCTGGTAAATCACATTTTGCTTTTTTAGGACTTGCTTAGCCTGCCCTGCCACCGCTTCAAATGGCTTTTATAGAATTGTTTGTTTTCAAATTGTTCCTCAGATCCTGCCGGTGATTAATAAATCCACTTTTAGAATTTACAGCCATGGAAATCTTTTATGTACTCCTGGCAAAACAATGGATCGTGTGATTCAGTTCCTTTGCAAAATCATTTACGTTGCGTCAAACATTGAAAGAGAAGACTGTATGCACGCTACAAATGTTATGGGTACACTTACTCCAATGTGCTATACCAAGTGGGTGTTCCTCTGGCTTCCACCGAGGACAGTCAGAATTAAGGAGACCACGGCTATGTACACACATCAGATTATTTCTTCCATGGCAAATGGTCAGGAGCAAACCTGACATGTGTACAGCTGTCCCTTAATATCGCCCATTGAACCATCCAGGTGGATCAATGAATGATCATTTGGGAAGAACCGCTGTGCATTTCAGTGGAGTAGGGTGCAACTCAATCATCCTCCCAACTCCTCCAGAACCGGCCCTGTGCATACAGACCTCATTTATTCATCTGTTACTGAATATGATCAAAAAAGATTGTTTCCAGCAGCAGAAATTAAACGTGTGTATATAGCCTTGTAGAGCAGGAACAGGAAAAGAAGATCTCCATGGTCAAGCCTGGCTCCTTGTGCTGCTTAGATAGGGATGAAAATATGCAAGAACAAGTTTGCTGTTTTTCAAATAGGACTAGTATTGCCTAGCCTGTGGTATATTATAAGTATTGAAAGCAAAGACAGGCTTTGATAGACCTATTGACCTATTTGATTGACCTATTGCCAACATAGACCTCCTGGATTCTAAACAACAATACCATGAACAGATTATAACTTCTCAGTGAACGCTACATATTGGTGTTCACAAATTCACATAAGTGCTCATCAAAACAAAGACTTGTCTCAAAACCCGACGCGTTTCGAAGGAGTAAAGCGCAGTGGTGGTTCACAAGTAGACAGAGCATACAAGTAGATTGGAGTGATGTATTGGCTATGCGGATGTTGGGTGGTAATAGGTTCTTAGGGGTTGGCTTTAGGATCCCTCCAGGTGTAATAAAGGATTTGTGTCAATATTTCAGTAGGTAACCCATTGGGCCTTTTTCATAGTGAAAGAAAAAGCTGTAATTGGCCTTCAGGTAAAGTTCCTAAATGATAGAGATATGACCCAATTCAATTGTTGAAGGTCATAGAGAAGAAATTCTATTGAACGTTGGTGTATAGTGGGGATGGTGGGACGCCAGCGTCTGTATTTGTGAACATGAATATGTAGCGTTCACTGAGTAGATATAATCTGTATGTGGTATTGTTGTTTAGAATCTAGGAGGTCTATGTTGGCAATAGGTCTACCTTGGTTGTATTATAACCTTCTAAATGTTATCACCAAACCCTGCCTATCAAAGCCTGTCTTTGCTTTCTCTTCAATCCTTGTGCTGCTTCTTCCTCGCATTGCTGCTGTAATGGGACTGCAAAAGACTAATACCAGGTTCATTTCAGGTATTTACACTGCTTGCATTTAACACAAATTTAATGATGTGTTATGAAATACAGAGCTGCTTTAATTTGGGTCTTATATCTCTCTGGAGTTCTGATTTAAACCCTTATTTTTTTAGCATTGGTTAATGATACAGCCTGAACAAAATTTCATATATTAAAAGAATGCAGCAAACAAAACAAGCTTATCCTCATCCCGTGAACTGTAAACACAGATTATTATAACTGGTGGTAGTCATCCTTGGAGCACCTGATTCATACAGACATTTGGCATCTTTGTTGCTTTGGACACTGTGCCTTTCGCTACAGAATGGAATGTACCAAGGGGGACCGTTCCACTGCTTGGCAATAAACAAGTTCCCAGTAGGATTGGAATTTAAAAGATGTTTAAAAAAAAAATTAAAAAAATAAATAATCCTGTTCTTAATGTTAGCTACTGATCCAGTTTCAGAATTCATTTAAAGAGATGGTAAACTCGAATGACACTTTGTATAAAGAAAAAAACAAGTTTGGGCTGCCATGGGATTAGGTTGTGAGAGTTAGTGTAATTGGCCACGATGTGCTTAGATGCCGTGGGAAGGGAATGAGCCACACGTATAAGGATGTAATGATATTGTAGGTGTTCGTGGTACCTATTAGAATTACCTACATTATTAAATAAATAATTCTTTAACTGCAATACTATAATATAATAATATTTTATGTAAGTACAACACACAATGATGTAGAATGATGCAAATATTTTGTGTTTCCCACATGTGACGTCATGTGGGAAACTGAACTGCAGGTTACCTCTGCAGTTCCACTACGATCTCCGGGCACTATACGTGATGAATGGGGACTTGTCCCCATTCATCACCTGTAGTGCCCTGTGTTCTTGAATAGATAAACTCTATCTAAGAATACATAGTAGTAGCACAGCGCGGCTGTACTATGTGTTGTTAGATTCTCTCCAACAACACATATAACTAGTAAAGTTTGCAATCTGATTGCTCTTGCAGCCCTTAAAAGACCCTTAAGAAAACCAGATCTCTCTCACCATTGACTTCAGTGGTGCTCGTATTCAGCATTTAATCACCCGGAGCAATTCTCACTATTGATAGCTGTTGAATAGTGAGATATTCGACCAACACTGCTTCCACTTTATTTACATTTAAAAAGTTTTCTCCAACTTGTTTTAATTGCAAAATCTTTGATCAGATCCTCAAAACTAATCTTGTGTAACACATCTGCTTCTATACTTATACTTGTTGCAAAGTTGTTCTGACGGGTTTTTTAGTATACTTCAACTGAGAAAATGAACGCTCAGCTGAGCAATTTGTGACCATTAACGTTAAAAATATATGAAAGCCAATATCTACATTTGGAAAGGCACACTCAATATTGTCTTCTATAATTATTTTTCTGTCCCCTCTGGGTGCTCTTGTTGTTATTGCATATACCCGTATCTAATGTTTTCATTTATTGTGGGGGCTCTTTATGCAGATCCTGGTTCAGCTGCACTATTTGCAGTATTGCAGCATATGGCCCATGGACCATGGTAAATTCGGCTGCGGAAAATTTTTGTTGTGCCCCCTTCCCTAGATGTGCTAAGCAAGTGCTTATTTTGCTTAATAGTTAACCCACCCCTGAGCGCATGTTGCGCCAATCTGAAAAAACAATAATGCACATCGCATGTGTTCCATTCGTTTTGAATGGCACCACAAAACCCTGAGGTAGTGCACCTGCACTGCACAATGCATGGGATCATTGCACATTAACGAATGCACATTTCCATGTGACATAACCCTTTCTAATAGATCTCATAGATTTTACATCCTGCAAGGTAATACAGAGTTAACACACAGTGCAAAATGAGGGATTTTATAGCTGAAAATCTTTTTTTTTCAAAGCTTTCACTGTCACTGATAAGAATCCTAGCCTGGGGGAATCAGCAGAATCTAAAACTTATGCAAAAAGCTGAACTGCATTTAAGGATTATTCACATTACACCCATTATTGGAAGATTTCCCCCCACCTCCTGTTCTGGTAATAAATTTTGGATAATTGGCATCACTTTCTGCCCCAGAGATAGTGGTCAATGGGAACTGTCACTGCCAACTTGTTTTCCAATGGGGACCTGTCATTCTTAAATAAAAAGGCCACTAATATATAGTATATTCTGCTTACTGCTTGGGGGGGGGGGGGGGGTAATATCTGTAATTGTAGTATTCAGAATTTAGTTTGTATTTATATTTTCTATACCTTTTACATGCCGACCCATCTGTTCAATAAATGGGGGTACTGGTAATAAATACTGGTGGAGTTGTAGTTTTAAGTTCCAAAATTTTGAGCTGGTAGGATTTATTTTGCAGAAAGACCAGGAAATCAAGACATACTTACCTGCCAAATCTCAATCATCTCTTACAAGTACATTGAGCTTCACACAGCTCAATGCAGGATGCCTGGGGATGGTGGGACTGAATAAACTCCTGCATGCGTCCTGGCAGAATCAAATGGCACCCCACTGTGTTCTCCTCCATTGAAATGCACATCGGTCTTTCCTGATCAGCAATTAATTATTCAGCCTGGATAGATCAATGAAAGATATTGAAGGACCTCTGTAAATGTCTAATCAAGATGGTCAAAGATCTGACACCCAGAAGAGGAGCAGAGGAAGATGGAGTGAGGACAGGTGAGTATAAATAAAAAATTGCAATTGAGCAGGTATGTTTCAATATCATTAATAATATCATTGTTCATTAATAAAAATTTTTATTATATAAATCTGAATATTATTTTTAAATATTATTCTTTTACCCATTCTATTAATATAATATTCAGATTTATATATTGAAATAAAGAATTGTAAGCTCTTCGGGGCAGGGTTCTCTCCTCCTGTATCACTGTCTGTATTAGTCTGTCATTTGCAATCCCTATTTAATGTACAGCGCTGCGTAATATGTTGGCGCTATATAAATCCTGTTTAATAATAATAATAATAATAATAATAATAGAATGAAGTAAGTATTGTAGAACAATTAGGGATCTATTTGTGAAACAGTGAATCAGACATCCCCAAACATTCATTCACAGAAATCTTCCGGTTCCATGTGTTTCAGTGGCTGTAATTGATTTCCACTCTCTGTTTGATAAATAGAGTCCTTTTAAAATTGAGTGTTACTTAGGATCTCTGAAAAATCCAAAATAATATTAATTAATAGGTATTGATGAATAATATTTATTAGTGTAGTACATTAGCATGGTGGTCAGTGGGAAGAATTCCTCTTACTTTGCTGGCCATTGGGAAGAATGTCACCCTTACAGATAGCCGAAAACATCATGAGAGGTACAAATTGCTCATTGCCCAAGGAACCCCCAGCAACCTCTGGAAGAACCCTGGTTAGGAAGTGCTGATTCAGACTAAATATTGAACATACAGCAGCATAATCATGTTTTAGTGTACAGATAAACCTTGGCAGATTATACGAAAGTTTATTATACAGATTTTGGTTTGGACAAGGAAGAATACATAGCATACCACACTTCCTGTTATAAAGCTAGAAAATGATTTATTGCTGAGAAGTGTTACTGAAAGCCGCATTCCCCCTCATCACCTTCATCTTACTCATTCCAGCTCAGAGCTGCTAATATTTACTAGAAAGGCATCTAGGATATTCATCATGAAGCTTAGTCATTCATTTATTTAGAACAGAGTCAGGCATAGTAAAAATTTCCATTGCTTTGTTGCAATAGAAACATTTGTAGAAGTTCCAACCCTTTACTACAAATGTATTTTTGTATTTGTTGGCAGCCCCATTGAAAATATTTACCATTACTTATTGTTCTAATCAGTAATTTGCCCCAATGGAAACAATAAAAACCCGAAATAGGCACCAACTCTTTCCTTCCATGTTCTAAACTATATAAAAGTTAGGGTATGAGTTGGGATTAAAAGAGGAATTTTAATTATTCACCTTGAAACTGATTATATGCTCAAGATAAGCCTGATTCATTAAAGCTCTCCAAGACTGGAGAAGGCAGACTACCGTAGTTGAATGTGGATGATCCAGCAAACCTGAAATGGATCTGGTCCAGGATTGAAAATATTAGCCAACTAATAGCCAATGAATTGAAAAAAAACATTCCAGGTTTCCTGAATGCATGATACTCTATGATAGTCTATCTTTTCCAGTCTTGGAGAGCTTTATTGAATTAGATCCCATATGTCTATGAATTTTAGGTCTGCATTGTATTTTTAATGGTGTTCTACCAAAGGTATGGGCTGATATCCTTAAGTTTGTCAAGGATGTGTTTAAGAGCAGTGATCGCCAGCCAGTGGTCCGTGAGAAACTTTGATGGTCCATGTCTCTGGCCGGAGCACCCCCTGAGCTGGGGGGGGGGGGGGCGCACCGGCCGGAGTAGCAGACCATGTCCCCCGTACAAATGGATGGCTTATGAAAGCCGGACACAACTTGCCCACTGTCCCATTGCAGGCTCAGATCTGTGATGGGAAGTGAGCGGGGTTATGCCATCATGACGTCACTATGGGGGAGGTTTCTCCCCCATGCGCTGTCAGGAGCTGGTAATTTTAGTGGTCCGCAGGACCAAAAAGGTTGGTGACCAATATTTTAGAGGGTACAGGTAGGACAGAAGAGGTAGGACAAAATTAACCTACATTGATATGAGAACATGGAATGAAGCCGCAAAGTCAGGGACAAATGTAAGTGATATAGGCTTCAAGACTTGTAGCAACCAGTGAAGGTGCCATCTCCCCATTACAGTACAAAAGATTGGGACACGTGTGAGCCCTAAAGTGTGCAGCAACCAGTCTAGGAGCCATTCAATAAACACAGTACATGATCAGGGGGCCAATGTAAGCATATGGGTTTTAGGACATTTACAAGCAATCAACCCATTTCAGTACAATACGTGTGGATATTTATGAGGGATATGGTCTTTTAGCCTTGTAGCAACAAGTCTTGGAGCCATCTACACATTACAGTAGAACAGGTAGGAATGCGAGTGAGGGATATGGGCTTTGAGACATTTAGCAGTCTACGAGCTATCTTGTAACAACCAGTCCAGGAGCCATCCACTTACTACAGTACAAGAGTTGGAGCTGAATGTAAGCATGTAAGTTTTAGGACTTTTAGTAGCCAGTGTAGGAGAAATATACCTATTATAACATAAGAGGTGGGGAGATGTTTGAGGAATACGGGTTTTAGGGCTTGTAGCAACCAGTCAAGGAGCCATCTACCCATTGCAGCACAAGAAATGGGTGCAGGAGTGAGGGATTTGGGCTTTAAAACATTTAGAAATCAGTCTAGAAGCCATCTACCCATTACAGTACAAGAACTGAGGGCATTTCTGAGCAATGAAGGCCTTAAAATCCACATCAACCAATCTGAGCTATCCACTCATTACACCACAAGAGTGGGGGCCAGTGTGATGGATTTGGGTTTGAAGACTTTTAGCATCCAGTGTAGAAGTGATCTACATATTACAGCACAAGAGGTGGGCAAATGTTTGAGGAATAAGTTTTAAGACTTTGAGCAACCAGTCAATGAGCTATGTATTCATTACAGCACAAGAGATGGAGAAGTGTGAGAAAAAAGGGAATAAAACTTGCAGCAGCCAGTCTAGAAGCCAACTACCCATTATAGCACAAAAGTTGGGGGCTGGTGTGGGGGATAAGGATTTTAAAACTTTTTAACAGCCAGTTTCGACACAATATATGTATTACAGATCAAGAGGTGGGAATATTTATGATTAGTATGGACTTGTGGCAACCAGCCAAGGATCTATCTACTCATGATAACACAAGAGATAAAGGATATGGACTTTAAGACATTTAGCAGTAAAGGTGCGTACACACTTCCAATTTTTATCGTTCAAAACGAACGACGAACGATCGATTGGGCAAAAATCGTTCGTAAAAAAAGTAACCAACGACGCCGACGAACGAGGAAAGTCGTTGGATTGCAGACGTTGTTATTGAGATCCCCCAGTCCAATTACGGAACTTGTGAAACCAGTCTGAGCCTACAGAAGATTTGGAGCCTGGCACAGCGCGAGGTCAGGCGCTGAAAGTTTTGACCCACGGCTCACTTTGCCCGGCCGCGGAATTTTGATTTGTGATTCCTGGCCTCCGCTTGCTGTTTCCTCTCCCAGAATCCTTTGCTTGGCTTGCGCTCAGTGGCATTCCTCTGTGTCCCGCCCAAGTGTGTGAAATGATATAAGCCGTCTGGAATTAAAAGATTCTGAAAAAAATAGGTTTACGAGGCGACTACTGGAATGCAAAACTGGGACACAAACGGAAAAATACATTACCATTAAATTAGACTTGTTTTCTTGTACATAGCTTTGTTCTGAAGGAATTGTGTCCAAAAGCTACGAAGCTTAGCAAAGTTATTATAAGTCATAAAACTATAAATATAAAAAATGGAATCTATAGCTAGAACAAAGAATGCTTCTTCAGATTCACCTGAACATTTAAATAAAATATAAGTTAAAGTAAATTGAAGGGATCCAATCATTTGATAGCATACATCACTTAGATAATCACAGGTTTCTCTCCGTAGATGAATCCAGCATCATGCATCTTCTACTTCGTGGACTGAGATGCCACCTTGGAAATGACCCAATCACATAAATCCTGATGTCTATGTGGTTTTTGGATGTTTACAAATGTCTAACATTTGATCAGTATTCTTAACAAAAAGAAGCAATGTAAAGACAGGGTATTTTGAAATGCAGAAGCGTATTAGAGAGCAAAAACAGACTGAACATGTATAATGTTACATTTCACATTAGTATACATGTAGATTTATTCAATTAATTCCCACTTCCAAAGTGGGGTGGAAGATTAAAAAACTAGACAATAAAGCCCTTGTCAACAAAAACAAGATGTAAAGAAGATTAAAAAGCATGTCCCAACGCGTTTCGCCTCTATTGGCTTCCTCAAGGGACTTGTGGACATCAACGTGCACAGTTAGAAGCACGTGTATTAATACACACATCATTGACCATATTGATCTGAGTGCCCTTTCTATACATCATCTAACCTGGGGTTACCTTATCATTTTCCTGCGGTATTGATTCCTGTCTGAATCCCTTGCACATGCTTCTAACTTTCGACTTTGATGTCCTCAAGTCCCCTGAGGAGCCAATACAGGCGAGTTGCTGCATTGTTCAATCTGTTTCTGCGCTCTAATACACTTCTGTATTTCAAAATACCCTGTCTTTCCATTACTTCTTTTTGTTGAGAATACTCGTACATACCAGGGTATGCAGCACAACATTTACTAGGGGAAGTGAATTGGTATATTGCTACATATATATTAACATTTAATCAGCCTTTACTGCAGCCTCTTCCTTGACTTTGTAACTTTGTAAATGATAAAGAAAATGCTTCCTCTTGCCTGCAGCAGACTGATGACATCATCTCAACCTAAGCAAAAGTCAATTTCATGGGTAGAATTTCAATGATCAAAGCTATAAGCCTATGTTGTAAGAAATTTATGAATGTAGATATGTAGAAATAAATACCTAAAGACTTGTAAAGTTACTGAAAGTTCTTTAAAGTGAATTATAGCTGAAAATTAAAAATTTGCAACTGGGCAGGTTCTTTATTAGTTCATTATTATTGGTTCACTACCTGTCTCCCCGTTCCATCAGGGGCACTGCCAACCGCTTCTTCTCTTCCAACCATTGGCCAGTTTGTTTGGCCTTGGCGGGATGATGTAACTCCTGTGAATATTCCATATTGGAGTTCATTAATACGTGGCAGCCCTGAACGGATGCCAGAATGGCAAAGTGGGAATTAAACTCACCTCCCCAGAGCTTGGATCCATTGGGTCTGATTAATTAAAGCTCTCCAAGGCTGGAAAGGATGCACTTTTATCTGTGAAGCTGGGTGATCCAGCAAACCTGGAAAGGATCTTGTCCAGGATTCAAAACATTTGCTAGCAAATTGCAAATGACAAAATCCAGTCAAGGTTTGCTGAATCTTCTCCCTAGCCTTGGAGAGCTTTAATAAATCAGGCCCACTATCTTCAACTGGTTCCATTTCAAGGTTTGAGATCTTCTGCCATTTTTTTTTGGAACAATGTAGCTCCAAGATATGTCCAAAAAAACAACACTACAGACAATTGCGGACAGGCAGGTAACTTTGTTTTCGTGCAGGACTGAATCTTTGTTTTTTTAATATTAATTCCACTTTAAATAAAAGTTAAAAATAGCAACGTTTTAATTTTGCAAGATCAATTCACATGCATAAAATAAACATGAACAATTCACATTTATTTTAGAAATGGATGCAGCTCACTGGTCCTTTAAGTCTCCTAGAATTTTTGAAGCATTTTTAAGAAACGTTCAGCTGCCCGGACAACGCACAAAGCTCTTTCCGTCTGCGGTGGACTCCCGACGTGGAGAAGTCACAGTAAGTCTTATTAGAGAACTCTGTCAAATTGTAATTATGTATCCATTGTCACATTTTGCTAGTTAACGCTTTGTATGAGACTTACTGCTTCGCGAGATGCTCGTTAGAAGCAGGGTCATCCGAGGTAACAGACTTTTTTTCCCACCTCCAGGCATCCAACTTGGATCGTCGCTGTAAGTACATCTTACCCATCGAATTACCAAAATAGCAACCTGCTTAATCCCTTTTGCTGAGAGGAACAATGCAGCAATTCAGACTCCCGCAGAAATAGGATCCTATGTAGGCACTGGCAGGGCCAATATTGTTATTTTTGTTAGAAAATGAAAAAAAAGAAAGGAATTCGGCGATGGGTGTTTGATTAAAGAGTTTATTGTCTTGTTATTAATCAGATTTGTTTTGGGTCTTTCCAATGCTGGTTGTCTAGAAATGATTCCTTGACTTAAAAGCTTTTTTTATTTTTGGTTTGAGATAAAACCATTAAAGGGATTTTTGATTGGAAGGAATTTAACGGTTGTAAACAAAGGCATGTCTGCCTGGATAAAGAAGGAATCAGTTGCATAATCCGCCATTGCCAGGCTTTGAGATTGGAGCTGTCTGGCATTGGGAGTCTGTCGAAAATTGCAATAGGGCCCCCCTTCCAAAAAAAAAGATGTAGTCCGCTGGAGGTCTGTATTTTTTACCCTGGCATTCATCCATTGCACCTGTCTGACCTGCTGACTAATCTTTGCAGCTAATTTAAATGGCTGAATGTGAGAAAAAGTATTTTGGTATGTTTGTGTATTTAAAGTCTGTTTGTAGACTTGTACCTTTTATAGTTATATTCCCTTGTGTGGTATGATTTGTTATTGTGCAGAAATTTCAGAACTGTTTAAGAGCCACGCCCCTCAGCATAGGTGTCCCCACCAAGATATATGTTATAGGGGAATAGAAGACATGTGTTTGACTTTGTCTGCTACTGAGAGCATTGGGTCTAACTCACTAAATGACTCAAATTTTTATGTTTGTAATAATTCAATAACAATTTCCTGTCCTTCCCTCCAGTGCTCTGTTATGGCACAGCTGAGTAACAGCCACACCCCTCCGCACAAGTATAACACATGTATGTTGTACATTAGTAACAATTCTATTTCCTCTCTAGTAATCTGGTATGGCAGAGCTGAGTAACAGCCACACCCCTCCGCACAAGTATCACCTATATATGTTGTAGGGGAAGATAAGAGGTATATCTGACCAGGTCTTCTACTGAGAAATGATGACTTGGAGCATGGGGTCTAACTCACTAAATTACTCTAACTTTTACATTAGTAACAGTTCTATTTCCTGCTTTCCCCTCCAGTAATCTGTCCTAGCAGAGCTGAGTAACAGCCACACCCCTCAGCAAAAGTATCACACATATATGTTGTAGCGGAAGAGAAGGGATATATCTGACCAGGTCTTCTACTGAGAAATGATGACTATGAGCACGGGGTCCAAATCACTAAAATACTCTAACTTGTACATTAGTAACAATTCTATTTCCTGCTCTCCCCTCGAGTGCTCTGTCCTAGCAGAGTAATCTGTTATGGCAGAGCAGAGTAACAGCCACACCCCTCAGCACAACTGTCACCCAAATTTGTTGTAGCAGAAGAGTAACCATCACACCCCTTAGCGTTGATGTCCCCACTCAGATGTATATTGTAGAGGAAGAGAAGGGGATGCAACTTTTGTATTCATAAAAATGCTGCATCCCACTCTCTCTCTTCCATTAGTTCTCTGTCTTGGCAGAGCTGAGTAACAGCCACACCCCTCAGCAAAAGTATATTCACCCATGTATGTTGTGAGGGAAAAGAGTTTGTTTGACCAGGTCCACTGTTGAAAGCTGATGAGCACTGGGTTTACCTCTCAAAATGACTCCAACATTTTATTAGTAAGAATTATATTTCCTGATCTCCCCTTTAATCTTCTGCCCTTACAGAGCTAAGTAGCAGACACACCTCTCAGCAGAAATTTTGTTACACAGACGTCTATTGTAGAGGAGGAAAGGGGCCTGAATAGATGTGCTATTGACTGGTGATTACTGAGAGTAATGGGTCTAACTTTCTACATGACGCTACCCTTTACCTTTTGTGAAATTGCAGTTTTCGGCTCTCCCCCTCCAGTGCTTTGTGCTGGCAGAGCAGAGTAATAGCCATGCCCCTTTTACCAATCTTCCCTATACAGACTTGTATTTCAGAAGGGTGACTGTTCTATTTTCAGTGCTGATTACTGAGTACTCTAGATCTATCTCTAAAGTCTATTAAACTGCACAATTTTTCTGAGATTATGAAGAACTAAGTGGAGGTCTGTACAAATGATTTGTTTGTTAGTACAATGTGTATCTAACTACAAATCTATATATGTGACTACCAGTGGGCTGTAAGATAAACCTACAATAATAACTGAAAATATTGAAAATACAATATTATATCCTTTAAAATGATATATTGTAACAGATGCTCAAAGGCTGCCCATGGATGTGAACCTTAGATGGCACAATGCGGATCTACCCAGAGAATTCTCTTTAATCAGCTTATTTTTTACCTTTTTGTATCTTCTGCACAAATGCCTCTTCTTCTGCTTCCATACGCAGAGAAGTTAATTTAGGTCATAAATACAATTTTCAAACATTGTGCAAGAGACTTTCAGTGCTGTAATTGGAACTGGCAGATATCTGAGACATTATTTTGCTGAAAAATCTCTTTACAAACCTGTTCCATCTCCTGAATGAAATACATTCAAGGGAATTGAACGTAAGCACCCACGAATTTCATCCAGGAGACAGCAAATAACACATTATGGTTGTCGGGCTGTCATGGACAACTGTCTACGTGAATAAAAGGAAAGATATGAAATACTTAACTTTTAATTGGTTTTATTTTTGTTGCAGAACGTTTTCGTAGGACGTCAAAAACAAAATGATAAAAAAGAATTTGAACATTTAGGAGCCAGTTCAATAGATTGAAGTTCTCTGTGGGAGATGATAGCAGCCGGAGAAATACTAATCCATATCTGAGTTCTCTTAGGGACATGTATTGATGAGTTTTGCATTCTCATTCAAGTCTATGGGCAATTCAATCACATGTAAATGCCCTTGTCAATGATCTCAGAATTATTACAAAAGGCCAAAGCCTATTATGTTCCTCAATCACCTGTAGTCTGATTTCAAGAAGCAACCTGCGTGTGGAGTGGGTGGCTTGGCTTCCTAAATCTGTGCTGTGAAACTTGCTACAATGTTAAAGTATCAAAAATCATATTATTTTACGTCCTAATGATACAATAATTTCTCTTGTTCTGTATTCAGTCTTCATAAAGCCTTTCTATGCTTTGCAGAAAACATAAAACCTGTGGCTACAACTCATGCTCCATTCAGAATGTCTTTATTTGTAGCCACCACATTTGTGCTTTGCAGAGCTGAGACTACAAGTGTGACCACCCCATCTATGATACACAATGCATGGAATCATGGGACATTGAGTTTTTTTTATAAGCAGGAAGCTGACATTGCAGTCACTCTGCTGCCCTCTAGTTTTCAGCCAGAGATAGTGAAAACCACCAGAAGCCTCTACACAGATTCACTGCATAAATCTACACTTTTTAATATATAAAACTCATATATGATTGTTCTGGATTTCTGGAACTAAACCCCTCCATACACCCATCCTTGCTCCATCATGGGGTCCCCCCATCTTCCTTCCTGTGATCTTGATTGGCCAGACCAGCCATTCCTGTGCAGGTGAGCTGGAGTTTGATTGGAGACATAAAGGGAGAGAGGGAGAGGAAAGAGAGAGAGATAGAGAGAGAGAGAAGGAGAAGAGAGAGAGAAGGAGAGAGAGGGAAAGAGAGAGAGAGAAGGAAAGAGAGGGAAGGAGGGAGAGAGAGAGAGAGGTGGGGAGAGAGAGGGAGAGGCAAGGAGAGAGAGGGAAGGAGAAGAGAGAGAGAGAGAGAGAGAAGAAGAAGAAGGAAAGAGAGGGAAGGAGAGAGAGAGAGGGAGAGGGAGAAGGAGAGAGAGAGAAGGAGAGAGAGAGACGAAGGAAAGAGAGTGAAGGAGAGGGAGAGAGGGAGGGAGAGAGAGAGAGAGGAAGGAAAGAGATGGAAGGAGAGAGAGAGCGAGAGAGAGAGAGGTGAGAGAGAGAGAGAGGAGAGAGAGAGAAGGAGAGAGAGAGAGGTGAGAGAGAGAGGGGGAAAAGAGAGGGGGGAGAGAGAGAGAGAGAGGTGTGAGAGAGAGAGGGAGAGGAGATGCAAGGGAGACAGAAAGGAATAGAAAGAAAGAGGGAGAAAAATAATAATGTGACATTGGAGTGGTGATTCATAGCCATCTATTGATCTATCTATAAAAAACAGATGTAAGGGAGAATAGATAGTAAAGTCGTAAATGTGACACAGAGGAGGGGAAGACCCTGCCCTGAGGAGCTTACACTCTATCTATCTATCTATCTATCTATCTATCTATCTATCTATCTATCTATCTGTCTGTCTTTCCTTATAATATACAGCTATCTAAAATCAAGAACGTCAATGAAAAAAGAACATTACACTGTACATCACAAACTCAGATTTCGTTCCATTATTTTCTATATGATGTTACTACAATCTGGATAGTGGAAACCATTACGCAAGCTTCCCTAACCGCCCAGATTCAGTATCACATATTTAATCTTCATTTCTAATGTAAATAATTCAATATCATTTTTTACTCAACATATAGCATTTTCCCAGGCCTACGCTCCTTTAACTTATATTTTCTGGTGACATGTCCAAGGTACTCTGCCAGAAGATGCATTGAAATTCTATAATAGACGTATAAAATAAAAATTGGACGTAAATGTATTTGGACACTATCTATTTTCCATTTTTTCTTAAGGCGTATACGGTGCCTAAGAATTACAGTATGTCACTTTTTATTTAGTAATTTTTCTTTGTTTATAATAAATCAGCAGAGCTCATGAAATGTTCATTTTAGTTTTATTATTTTACATTGAGTTTGTAAGGAAAGTTTAGGGTTCCCAAAGTGTAAAGATTCTGTCCAAAGACATAAACATTTTTAGGCCATACATTATTGTATTAAACAATTAGATATTCTGCATGCAAAGCAGGATCCCCTAGAAGGCAGCCTAGGCAGGAGTCCAGGGCCCGATGGATGTTCAGGGGGGCCCAGCTACAACCCCTATAGCCCTGCAATATATCAGGGTGTACATCCCAAGTTTTGGAGATAGGGAAGAGTTCTCCACATGTTTGTGTGGGTTTCCCCTGGGTACTCCTGTTTCCTCCAACATTCCAAAAACATGCAGTGATGTTAATTGCCCCCCCCCCCCCCCTAAACAAAATAAAATAAAATTGATCTTAGTCTGTGCTAATTGTATATAACTGTGGTGGGACATTAGATTATGAGCCCCTTGAAGGACAAACACTAGGTAATAATAATAATATAGAATAGTCATATTATAGTTATATATAGTGGTGTATGCAAAAATGATTGGTTAAACTAACTATTCCTTTTTTATTTCTTTACAACAACATTTCCTTTATATTATCTGGCTGGATGATGGTGTAGTGTAAAATAACATATTGGTTGTAGTTGTATTAGTTATATTGCTTTTAAGGTGTAGATATTCACACAAAAATGGGCATCTGGGGCCGAAGGAGGAACAGTCATACCAAATCAGAGACAATTGGGAGGTATGGGCCATGGGACAGCATGATTGATCAAAGCTGTGAATTTCAAAGGATTATTATTATCATCTTGTATATTTAAAGCGCTGACATATTGCTGTACAGAATTCATAGTCAAATCACTAACTGTCCTTTAGAGGTGCTCACAATCTCATGTCTCTTCAATAGTCATTGATCAAGGCCAGTTTTCGAGGGAAAGCTAGTTATTCTAATTGAATGTTTTTGGAACTGCATTGAAACACGAAGAACAAACTCAACAAACTTAATCCTGGCTGAGGTTCAAACCAAGGACCCCAGTGCTGTAAAGGCAAGAGTGCCAGCCACTGAGCCAACCATGCCACCCATGGGGAAGATGAACTTGTAAGAAGTTGTTCTCCCATGGGGAAATCCATTGCAGTATGGAAAATGAATTTGGGGTGATTTCTATAGGACTGTTACAAAGATGCCACCTAGCCTGGGGTCCTCTTCTATCCAAATGCATCCCTGTTTATATAGTATCCATACACACAGAATGAATGACATGACTTGACTTTATGTTGATGCAACATTTTCAGTGCGTCTAAAGACATTTTCTCAACAAATATGCCAGTTAGGGCTTTTGGCTTCACTCTTGACTTTTCAGATCTGTATGCTTGATGCCAGATAGTGAATCAGGATCAGAAACCAACGATGAAATAACATTTTCAGAAATTGAGGATAAATAACTGTTTCTCGATGATGGGTGCCCATTAATTCTTCCATAGACAAAGGCCAGTGGAGTCCACACGCCCAGAATAAATGAAGCTGTGTCAAAATGCATGGGTTTATTTGACAATAACTCTATGGGGTCTGTTTATAAAGCAGTGAATCTGACATTCATCAAACCGGTGGAGAATGATCAGAGATCATTGGGAAATGAAAACATTTTAAAGTTTCTTTGATGGAAAAACCAATATGTATGGATAAAACCATCGAATAAATCAATGTCATCCATGTCAAATCCTGATTTTCTTGTCATTATGAAACATGGTGTTCCAGCCCCTTGAGTCTACCAGAGGGCTGGGACACCAAATGATGGTGGGCATTTTTGAAATCTGAATCGGTTTCTTGCACAAAGTGGATACATGTAGGAGGGTTCCATATAACCTAATTATGGGATCCAAGAGGACTTTACATTTTGGATGAAGAAGTAAAGAAAGGTGAACTCACCTGAGTTTGATTCCTAGTGGGTGTAAGGAAGGCCCCTAAACTAGGTGACCTTTGGTGGGCCAACACTGCCTACTACATACATATTAGCTGGTTAGGGGCTGAGTTGTTGACTGGTGGATTTAAAAGGCCGTAAAGCACCTGAAAACCTCTAGCCAATAGGAATGTTGCCCCCATTTTTATTATCAATCCTGCTCCCATTCTATGTACGATTGGCTAGTAAAAATAGGAAGATCCCCCCCCCATAATACCACAAGCCAATGGGAAGACTGCCCGCCATGTACATTAGCAACCATTCCCCAGCAGTGATCTACCCAACCCTTTCTGCAAACCCTACCTAACAGTAAACCATATTCCATCCCATTTAAGGAGGATAGTTCCTTTTATTTTACAGTTAATTTGCACTGTGTGGAAAAAACAGGCGTCATGGAACATGGGAATTTAGCCAGGGTTTGATGAAAATTCTCCTCGGGCGAGCACTGTGTGTCCTAAAAGATTGCCTATTTCTTGGGTGTTCTATTGTCTCTTTGTGAACAGGAAGGAACATCGCATTCCGCAGAGTTAACATGACTTAAAATTGCAAAAACAACACAACAAATCATAGAAACAATGGGCTGGCTAAGTATAAGAACAAAACACAAAGGTGAAAAAAAACAATAAACAGCACACAGAACAAATCACAAATAAACAGAAATAGTAATGGGATGAAAAAACCACTATCTAGTCATTGAACCTCAACCTATTCCGGGCTACAGCTGTCACATTTGGAAAGTGTTAAAAATGTGTAATGAAATTTTAATAAGATTTTTCTTTCTTACTTTTAACAGATTATCGACATGCTCACTGTGTTGTACTTTCATTTTATTTTTTGCTGTACTTTCATTTTAATTCTAGCGTGTATTAGGATTTTTTTAAATTCACCCTCCATTGGTTATCTGTATAAGAGAGTGCAATCAGCATCATTCTGCCTTGCATGGATTTTGCATTCTATACTCTGCTTGAAGTTAATCTGTTGGCAGATATTAAAGCAACACATGTATTAAAAAACTAAAATGTAACTCATGTATCTAAATTTTTCATAATATCAGCACCATCAGTACTATGAGCCAGTAACGCTCTGCTTCATTTACATGTATTGGCAAAAACATGTTGACAGTAGGAAAAAAGTTAGCTTCATCAGTCTGCTGCTTCTCCTTCATTCTCCAATCACATTGGGAAAATGGCACTGTAACTAAGTCATATTGTTGTATTGCAGTTGAGAAAACTGAGGTCAGCAACCACGTTGTTTGGTAATTCAGGTCTGTGAAACTTAAGGTTGGCTGGACAAAATTCTTTGGCACTGTTTGGTAAATCATATGGATGTTACTATGGTGTTACCATCATGATTTAGCAAGGCCTAATAGTATATGAACTTTACAATAAGTACTAACTGCCCTTTGTAGCTGCAGCAACTGTGGAGCAATTCCTTTTTAAAAAGTTTTCCCAGGAGCATTGAGGTTCTAGTGTAAGTCAACTCAGTTTACTGTGTTTTCCCCAGTCTAAGCACCTCCGCTTACATTAATTCTCTCAGCCCATCCTCCTCCTCAGCATTTCCTTCATACCTTGGCTCCCCTACCCCACCTCCTAGCAGTGACTTACAAGCTTTTGGACCTTTTTGTTGTTCTCAAGGACTCATAAGTCAAAAACTGTCAAGGAGCAAATATCCATAGATAAAGCCTAAACTTTCTTTTGCTGTGCTTGGTTTGTTTTTTCATTAAATACTCACTAACCTCTGTAGCTGCAGCCACTGCGGAGCAGTTTGTTTTTTAAAAGTTTATTCCAGATGCACTGAAGTGCTAGTATAAGTTAGCTCAGCATAACCTGATATCCTAACTCTGGGCAACTCAGCTTACATTTCTTCCCCTCTCAGCCCACCCTCCTTCTCTTCCTCAGCAATAACTTCATACCTTGGCTCCCCTACCCCACCTCCTAGCAGTGACTTACAAGCTTTTTGTGGTTCTCAAGGACACATCAAGTCAAAAACAAATATCCATATATCGTGTATTGTGTGTAAAGCCTAAACTTTATTTTGCTGTGCTTGGTTTCGCTTTGCAATAACTAATCACTATGCTTTGTAGCTGCATCCATTGTGGAACAATTCCTCTTTAGTGCTAGTGTAAGACAGCTCAATAATCCCTGCTTGCCCCACTCTGGGCAGTTCAGCTTACATTACCCCCCCCCCCCCTCCGAAAAGTGATTAAGCAGCTAAGCTTATTCTGCTTTTCCTCCCAACAATGACTTAGGAGTTTGGCCCACCCCCCACTTTCATTTCAGCGTTGACTCCACATTTCAGCTCCCCTTCCACTTCACACCTCCAAACGGTAACTCAGCTAACGCTATCCTCTTCTTCTAGCAATGGCAGCTATTCAACCTTCAAATCTCTGAACACAGTACAGATGCACAGAATGATTGAAACAATATGCAGCAATCCAACAATATTAGCGCATATTCTATTTAATTTAGGAATTAATTACCCCACAGTGGTTGCAGCTGCAGAGGTCAGTGATGTCTTTTTAGAAAGCTCAATTACTGCTTGTTATGTATATAAATAATATTTAAATGTTCATAGCTTTGTCAAAGGTTCAAACAAAGAAGTAAAAACCATGTACCCAGACAGTAATTACTACTGATACTTTCACTAGTTTGTCCTGCAATGTGAGATTAGCCAGAAAGCCAGGATTAGCCTTCGCCCCCTTGCACATTGTCTATAGATTATTCATCATTAGAACAAAGTGCTCCGCTCAACTTATGCAATCAATATTACTAAACAGCTCATATAAAACAATTACATCAGTGAAGAATCGAAAAAAGCTTCATTTTGAGAATTGCACATCAAAACATTCATGATGAGGGTCATTAACTGTGAATCTGCTTATCAGTGCGTCAATATTTCATTGAGGATTGGTCAGTAAAATTCCCAGATTCAATGCATTGTTATGGAGATGCTCATTTATCAAACATGTAAATGGAAAAATTCAATAGATGACTGAGCATTCATCCACATATCTAAAAGTACCAAAATGTTCTCTGAATTTTTATCTTATCATTTCATGCGTTTAGTTGCAATTATGTTGTAACATTTTTTGTTGTTTTCAAGGACACATCAAGTGAAAAACTGATAAACGGCAAATATCCAAAAATACTCTAATAAAGTGAGGATAAAGCCTAAACTTTCTTTTGTTGTGCATGGTTTGAGTTGGGGGCATCTATACTGCTTGCATCCAACAGAAAAGTGAATTGATGGCATCTGAACCCTAATTTTTTTTATTTTTATATTATAAACATTTTTCTCTAATATTATAGCAGTAATGTCAATGTAAGGAATTTAAAATATTGGATTGGCAGCTTCTACACCCCAAATAATTCCCCCAATCACCTTAAGCTGGTAAAAGAATAAGTGCATCTAGAATTAAAGTGTTTTGATATTCAAATCTGATACAAGTTTATTCTATTGACAGATTGTTTACAGAGCTATTGCATTTTAGGGATTCTATCACCACCAAAATATTTTCCAATATCCTTCTTTTTTATTGGTTAAATATACCTGATGCCCCAACAAATCCAGTGACGTTTTATTGTAATCTACTGCTCCACTTTGCATGAATGGCCTCCTTTCTTTTTTATAGGCAACAAAAATTAGCCCTCCCCAAACAATCATGCTGTTTCGTCTTACTTTGTAAAATAATACATTTGCACCCAAATCCAAGTTCCTTGTTGGTGCCATCTTTGGCTACCATAGGTCACTTAATTCAATGCTGCAGAAGGGAACCAAGCATCTGTAGCACTGGATTAGTGACCAGCACAGAATAATATGGTACTGGCAAGAAACTTGGATTTAGGTGCAAATGTATTGTTTTACAGAGTAAGAAAAAATGGCATGATGGCATAAATTCTCCAACCGGTGGCATTTTTTGACTGGTAGGTCCCTAATCCAGTATTGCAGATGCTCCACCAGTTCCCCCGTACTCTGATGTCACTGCTTCTGTATATTCTTCTTGATCCATACTGGGCTGCTGATAGCAGGACTGGTTCCATCTTCCACGCTGTTAAAGCACCTGATGCCTCCAGGAATATGTGACATTGATATCCAAGGTTTCTGCAGCAGGTAGCTGGCACAGCATTCTTGCCTAGGTGTCAATCAGGGGATAGGTGTTGCAAGAAACAAAAAAGTAAATAGAAAAAAAAATACAAAGGTAATTTTTTACAGAATGTTGGGGTGGATTTTTTTAATTTGTGAAAAGGAAGAAAAAGAATGCATTATAATTTATTTTTTGATGAAACACACTGTATATAAGTTTTGTTGTGAATAGACAAGGAGATCGAGCACTGCATTGTATGTAGATGCCAACCAATGCCAGTTTCTCTCTGTACCCATATATCAGCTGCGAATTTTCCTGGGTGGGAGAGGTAGATAGTACGGCTTACACTTTAATACTCCCCCTTCTTTGGATTTTGTTTAATAACCTCTTTGTTGCTGCTTCACCTTGCGTGTCTATAAGCCATTCATATTTTCACTTTGTTGTGTAAACGCTACATCGCGCTCATTAATCACAATCCTAATGACTGAGCATTGTGTGAGTCCATGCTTGTGGTTTGCGTGTGTGGTCTTATGTATGCTGCTTCTTCCATAACATAGGCATTTTATGATCCTACCAGCTGCTGAGGTACTATAAGTCCAAGCATGCATCCAGTTTATGACTGCACAGCTTAAAACACATATAAACCTTTAGATCAGGGGTGTCCAAACTTTTTGCAAAGAGGGCCAGATTTGGTGAGGTGAAAATGTGAAAATTCAGCATGTACTCAGAGTTAGTGTGGGCGTGGTCTGCGCCGGTCCTGCAAGCACATGCCCACCAGGGTGACGTGAGGGATTCCTAGTGTGGGCTACGTGCAGAGCACATTCTTGGGATCAGAGTGGGCGTGGTTTGTGCAGGTCCCACACAGCACACGCCCACAAAAATGACGTAGGGGATTGCCTGTGCACATATGGGGACTCCCGCCCTACCGATAATGCCCGCCGAGTAGCAGGCCGATAATTGCAAGGGGATTGATCAACTATATTGAAATATAAAAAAGCTTTTTTTGTACACACAGTATTTTATACTGTGGTCAACAGTGCTGGCGGGCCGCATATTATTGATTTTATGACAGAGGCTGTGGGCCAATGGAAATCTGAACACCGGCTGCAATCAGCCCCCGGGCCAGACATTGGACATGCCTGCTTTAGATGAAATCAGCCAAAATGTTCTAGGTGCAAAAAAAACAAAGTTTTACAGGTAATTAGTATTTATGCATCTAAATTTTATTGCTGATTGAAGGTTCAGTTGGGTTTTAAATTGAAATAATGGCTTTAAACTGGACATGGATATCAGATGAGTAATGGCTGACCATAGATTTTAGGAGGATTTGATGTTTGGAGAGCTGTGTATATTTGATCCAACAGCATAGTATACGACCATTGTGAGTCATTTCAGAAGGGAAGGGGACACCAGTCACATCCATATGTGCTGGCAGTAAATGTTGAGTCACCCAACTGCCTGGAAATCTAATTATTACATATATGAGTCTATGGTACAGATGAGATAATCATTGCTTGGGTGATTGGATCTGGAAATGATCAGGATTAATAAACGATCTCTTAGGTGACTTGAACGGGTTTTTCTTTAATGCTTTCCAATGGAGCCTGGGAAAAGAAG